>NC_086317.1:295408645-295491145 GCF_036172605.1 Pelobates fuscus | reverse complement strand
CTACATAGGGTCACTTGGCAGATATGGATTGACATCTATCCTAATGATCCCTGATACACACTGACACAGAGCAGAATAGAGACTGTTCCCCCTACATAGGGTCACTTGGCAGATATGGATTGACAAATCCCTGACAAACAGCTACCACATGCAAGGAAGGCAGCAGGGGCGCAAATGACACACTCCCGACGCGGGAAGGTAGTGACGACAAATAACAATACAGGACTCTTTAGAGGCCCTGTAATTGTAATCAGTCCACTTGAAATCCTTTAACTTTGATCAATTGGAGGGAAGTCTGGTGCAGAGCCACTGACCCATGCGCAGGGCCAGCCTTAGGCCTTTGGGCGCCCTGTGCAAGAAATCTTCACCCTGTCACACCCATGTGCAAGAAATCTTCACCCTGTCATAGGTTCACTTGGCAGATATGGATTGACAAATCCCTGACAAACAGCTACCACATGCAAGGAAGGCAGCAGGGGCGCAAATGACCCACTCCCGACGCGGGAAGGTAGTGACGACAAATAACAATACAGGACTCTTTAGAGGCCCTGTAATTGTAATCAGTCCACTTGAAATCCCTTAACTTTGATCAATTGGAGGGAAGTCTGGTGCAGAGCCACTGACCCATGCGCAGGGCCAGCCTTAGGCCTTTGGGCGCCCTGTGCAAGAAATCTTCCCGACGCGGGAAGGTAGTGATGACAAATAACAATACAGGACTCTTTAGAGGCCCTGTAATTGTAATCAGTCCACTTGAAATCCTTTAACTTTGATCAATTGGAGGGAAGTATGGTGCAGAGCCACTGACCCATGCGCAGGGCTAGCCTTAGGCCTTTGGGCGCCCTGTGCAAGAAATCTTCCCGACGCGGGAAGGTAGTGACGACAAATAACAATACAGGACTCTTTAGAGGCCCTGTAATTGTAATCAGTCCACTTGAAATCCTTTAACTTTGATCAATTGGAGGGAAGTCTGGTGCAGAGCCACTGACCCATGCGCAGGGCCAGCCTTAAGCCTTTGGGCGCCCTGTGCAAGAAATCTTCACCCTGTCACACCCATGTGCAAGAAATCTTCACCCTGTCACACACACACACACACAGGCAGACAGCCATACACACGAACACACACAACTGCGACTGACTAGGTTTGTCACCTCCTCAAAAGGACGCATGAGCCTACAGGCATTGCGCATGAGCGTCCAGTAACGTGGCAAAAAAATTCCCAGCTCCCCAGAGGCTGTCCTAGCACCCCGGTCATACAAATATTCATTATCATTAACAGCTTTTTCTTGTTGGAGCAGGCGGTCGAACATTAGGAGTGTTGAATTCCAACGTGAAGGGCTGTCGCAAAACAAGCGCCTCACTGGCATGTTGTTTCGCTGCTGGATAAAAGTGAGCCATGGCCGTGTAGGAACGCCTGAAATGGCCACACACCTTCCTGGCCTGCTTCAGGACGTCCTGTAAGCCTGTGTACTTATGCACAAAGCGTTGTATGATCAGATTACACACATGTGCCATGCACGGCACATGTGTCAACTTGCCCAACTTCAATGCCGCTATCAAATTTTTTCCGTTGTCACACACCACTTTGCCGATATCCAGTTGCTGCGGAGTCAGCCACTTTTCCACCTGTGCGTTCAGGGCGGACAGAAGTGCTTGTCCGGTGTGACTCTCTGCTTTCAAGCAAGTCAAACCCAAGACGGCGTGACACTGTTGTATCCGGGATGTGGAATAGTACCTGGGGAGCTGGGGGGTGCCGTTGATGTGGAGCAAGAAGCAGCGGCACAAGAGGACTCAGCCGAGGAGGTTATGGAAGAGGATGGAGTGGGAGGAGTAGAGGAGGTGGCAGCAGGACTGCCTGCAATTCGTGGCGGTGTCACCAACTCCTCTGCAATGCCACGCATTCCTTGCTTGTCAGCCGTCAGCAGGTTTACCCAATGCGCAGTGTAGGTGATATACCTGCCCTGACCATGCTTTGCAGACCAGGTATCAGTGGTCAGATGGACCCTTGCCCCAACACTGTGTGCCAGACATGCCATGACTTCCTTTTGCACAATCGAGTACAAGTTGGGGATTGCCTTTTGTGAAAAGAAATTCCGGCCGGGTACCTTCCACTGCGGTGTCCCAATAGCTACAAATTTTTTGAACGCCTCAGACTCAACCAGATTGTATGGTAAAAGTTTATACTACGGTTAATCCAGCCTCTAGTGGTGGTCTCACTGACAGCCGCTAGAGGCGCTTCTGCACTTCTCACTGTGAAAATCACAGTGAGAAGACGCTGGACGTCCATAGGAAAGCATTGAGAAATGCTTTCCTATGGACTGCTTGAATGACTGTTCGGCGCTGACTTCGGCAGAGGTAGGAGAGTTCCCCAGTGCCGAGGGAGCCCGGCACTGGAGAAAGGTAAGTGTTTAACCCCTTCAGCCCCCTTCAGCCCAACAGGAGTGGGACCCCGAGGGTGGGGGAGCCTAAAGACCCTATAGTGCCAGGAAAACAAGTTTGTTTTCCTGGCACTATAGTGGTCCTTTAATTATAGTTATTGTTTTCATTCATTAATTTTCACCAATATAATCCACAATTAAATAAGTAAATAACTATATAATGTCTCATGTTTCCGCACCATAATTTTAGTCTACATATTGCATTTTGGTTGTCAATTCATTATAACTCATTGTTTATTCACAAAGTTATCTATTATTATTTATAAAGTGATAATAAATTCCACAGCACTGTACAATAGGTGGACTAACAGACAAGTTGGACGTCCGGGAACAGAGGGTTTTGAGGACCCTGCTCAAACAAGCTTACATTCTAGAGGGAGTGGGGTAAAGTGAAACAAGAGGTAAGAGTAGGATATATTTCATATATGGGAAAAGGAGGCTGCTAGAAAAGTTTACAATGAAGGTCCATTTTTTGGGGGGGGGGATGACACAGTTGCACGAGATAAAGAAAGGTGGGTCACCAAGGTACGGGGAGGTAAAGCTATTAATAATTTAATTTGTATGATTTCCTAAACAAGTTTTTAATGATTTTTGAAGGAAGGGAGACTGGGTGAAAGTCTAACACAGCAGGTAAAGGAGTTCCATAAGAATGGTGCAGCCCTAGAGAAGTCTTGAAGGTGGGCATCAGATGTGCGAGTACGAACAATGCATTATTTTGAGATTTGTAAGCAAGTACCAGACTGACCAGATGTCATAACACGAAATAACAATGCTCTATGTTTTTTTAATTTGCTGTTTCTTGGCCAATTTACAACTATTCCAACTATCCCAGGTTTTGTGAATCCTACCAGTATTCCAGTTCAATGTCAGAATGTCTTATTTAGGTTCACCCATGAATTGATATTGGGCTTGAAATCTCATGTTTTCTGACCTGTATGTTACATTGGATCTGTCTGCACACAATCAGTGGTAGATGCCAATACAGATTGGCTTTGCTAGTGGCCTATTGAATCTCAAACATTTTTCATCAAATTTCTGATATCTGCAATATGAGTGAATTCTTAGGTATCATTCAATGTTGTGTTTAATTTTGAAATCATATGTGAGGTTTGGTGAATACAGTTCTGTATTTTAATGTGTTTACCTGTCATTATTATTGTATGTGAGCACTGAAAAAGCACTGAAGTAGTCAGAACATGTATAAAAGTACAATACTGAAATATACACAATAAGATTTTACATTGGATAGATATAAGTTAAATTCAACAATTAATATATAATATTTAATGTAGTGTTCTGAAGTAGTCCAAAGGAGATACATTGGAATAGCAAGAAGTACAGAGTAGAACTCACTGTGCAAAACCAAGTATATTAATAACAAAAAAACAAAACAAACAAACATCAAAATACAGAAAAAGGATAACACAAGGCCCACAAACAAACATTCCATTTATTTTAATTATATATATATATATATATGTATATATGTTTATGTTTCATTGATATAGTATGTTTGTTCGTCTGTTTGTTTCTTATCTCCTTTGGGTTATATGTTATATATGAACAAAATTTTCTAAATGTAACTTACATTGTAAAAATGTTTTAATTTAATTTAATTTTTATATAAATAGTTGCCTATCTCAATAGATATAGATATTTTTGAAGGTTTAAACATTGCGACTTTTTTGGAATTCTTCTTCTATAACTTAATATTTTTCTATTAATTTTTTTATATATATTCATGAGCTGATCGTGTCCATTTGAAATTTTTGCTCTTCTGTAGTCAGTATACCATGTATTAATTGCTACCCCATTACTTAACATGTATATTTGATAAAGTATAATACAACGACTATAGGTATACTACACGAACAAGGTATATAATACAACTGCTGGATGATGTCAGTGGGTTTGAATAGCAGAAGGAAATAGAGTGATCATTATGCAGAAGCCGGGGTGATTTACTGCATATCTAAAGCATTCCTTCTCTATGCCTGCTTCACTGCTTGCACACTGAACGCTTCCACCTCCTCCCCCCCCCCCCCCCCCCCCCCTTTTGTTTCTCTCTCACTGCCTGGGATCAGCAGTCTTCAATGAAGAAATCTCAGCAAAGATGCTTGTAAGATGTACATGAAGACAATCAAAGCAATGTTAAATATCATGGTTTGACCTCAATGTGCAGCAAGAAGATTGAGAGCTAGCTGTTGCTAAACTGATCTATATTTTTTATCTCAGTATTCGTATTGGCTGAATACAGAAATAGATCAATGGTTCTTACCAGTGATTCATTCCAAAACTGCAAAACTGGGATGACACTGAGCTGCATTCTGATATAGAAATCCTATATTTATTTAAACGGGCGATTACGTCTGAGGGATGTTGCTGAAGTGAATAAAGCTGAAAGGATTGCCAACCTGCATGTATGGACGTATTTAGCTTTGCAAAGATTTCCAAGCTATCCAGGTAAGTTTGGTACTTTCGGATGCTATGAATGGGGAGCATGTGTGACCCTCGATACAATACCCATTTTTGAGAGCTGGGGGAGGGGTAAAGGAGATGGCTTGCAATCTGCAGTAGATGTGCTCGATATGCAACAACTAGGCTCTCGCATTACTGTACAAGAAAGTTTATTAAATTATATAGCCATTTACATTAACCAATGCAATGCCGGGTGTATCTGCATCTTGTAACTGGATGAATGATTAGGTTGTGTTGGAAGGTATTTAAGATATCAGCGGATGCAATGGTGTGTTAAGACACAAAAGAAATAATGGAAGCTAGACAGTCTATATAGTGTATAAACAGTTGTCTAGATTGTGTAGGGATTTGTCTGTGGCAGGTACTGAAGGCCAATGCTTAGCATCCTGTCAGTGCAATTAAAGCGCATATTGATTGTAATGGGTAATGCCACAAGTTGATGACTGCTGTCAATATTCTATAACATAATGCCTTTCTCACTTAGTTTATTGTTTATTAAGTTTATGTATTAAGCACAAAGGTAATACTTTACACTTTTTTTGTATCTTGACACGCTTTACTGTATAGCTTTTGTTTACACTGAGAATTAGCACATCTACAGTTTGAAATATGTCAAAGATTTATACATATTGCATAGTACGTACAATGTAGGTGATATGTGTATTCGTCAAATGGATCTGTGATTCTATGAAGTAATAGCTATCTAACCAATCAAGTGTTTTATGACTATTTAACTTTGAATAATGTATGCATTGTTGATTTGTTAATATGTTATTAGATTGCAAGCTCTCTGCGCCAAGTGTGTGTTTTATCTTATGACTGTCTGTAGCAAGACCTGATTTTAGTTTACTTACTTATTTTTCACATATTATATGGGCATGGAAGATATACAGCACTCTGTTATGTTTAGTAAATATTTATGTTTGTCACACTTTAATTGATTTTTGTTTTTTTAAAGCTTGTAATTAAAATTGGGACATCAATGATAGCAACTTTCATCTTGAAACAATAGATTAACTTTACAGCACTGACCACGCACCCTTAGAGCACATGCTGTGATTCATGGAGAATTGTGAGCATGTACGCCTATAATTGAAAATATAAACTTTGAAAACTGTGTAAAGTATATCAGCAATATTGTCTCAGGCGTAATAACATGCCTATAAAGGATGCTATTTGCAGGCTTATGTATGCACTTGTTGATTTCTGTGTTGGATATCTGCAATCCTCTATTACTGCAGGCTATAATTCTGCAAGCTATGATAATTCACCCTTCTCCTGTTGTCAGCATTTGCCCTCTTGCTGTAGATATTGACAGAAGAGAGGAGTAGCTTATCTTTAGTCACGTGTAGAACCTGGAAGGAAACAGCAAGATAAAATGGAAGCCTATAGCTACAAAAATGTCAATACAAAAATCAACAAGTACATTCATCAGCCTGCAATATGAAAACACCAATTAATAGATTGGATTTTCTCTTCATCTGAATACGTTTCCACATTTGTAATGGAATAGCTGCAACTTCATGTGAATCCATTGATTTATATAAAATAAGCTACTATTGGTATACAGACTATCAAGACAGCACACCTGGTTTGGTAAATAGGTAAAAGTAACTTAAAATGAGCAGAGCAATTGTCAAAAGCATCAATTAGATAATAAAACACACAAAAACCTTTCAGAGCCGAGATAATGTTTATTTTGGTATACTCTTCTTCTTTCAAATGGTTTTATACAATATTCTTGTAATTAACCCCTTAAGGACACATGACGTGTCTGACACGTCATGATTCCCTTTTATTCCAGAAGTTTTGTCCTTAAGGGGTTAAAGCACAGCGCCACTCATTAATAAAATAATAATGTAGTTATGAAAGTGGTGTGTTTCTTTGACACTGATTTGTGTCTGGGCATCTTGGTTAATTTGTACACGTTTTAATCATCAGTTGGAATTCTAAACGCTAGCTATTACTGGCTTAGCACGGTATTATAATTTTTTAAAGCGTAGTTTGTTACATCATTTGTGACACTTTGTTGAGATGGTTGACTTACGTACAAGTAAATGAAAATTTTGAAATAAACCCAGATTTTGCTTATTATATGCCGAATTAAGCACCTTTAGCAAGTTCTCTTGTGATTCACTAGGACTAATTATTTTTTTCCAATTAGATGAGTGCAGAAAGTAAAGTAATAAATATACCCAAGTAACATGTTAAATTAAGCAATGTACAGATGAAAGGATGTCAATTGTATTAATGGAAGGGATAGGATGAATCAGGTTTTCACTAAACCCATGTGATTTGTTGTCAAGAAAACAGCAGCTTTGCTGATGTTATTCTGAAATGTGAAGTACAAAAGTACTTTAGTTGCGGGATTTCCATGATTTCTATGTGGATAATCTTCCTAAAGGATTTAGCTTTGATCACAACATCTATGATGTAAAGCTTCCCATGTTAATGGTTTACTTAGTGTTGCTATATAATGATCTGTGATAGAGAGGAAACGCATATTATAAAAATAAACATACAAACAACACTTTCTAAAAAAAAAACAATTTGCAAATACTTTTGCCACATTATTTAACTTTTAGTTCAATTGTGAAATAATTAAATAATAATTTATTTATATATATTTTAATGTTATAATACAGTAAAAAAAAAAAACAAATACAGACAAGAGAACACTTTGTGTTATCAATTATATTACTGATTTATTTCAGCTATACGTGTGATTATTATCCATAATATAAGGCTCACGTGGATGTGTGGACTACAATATCTCATATCATCACAGCATATTAATGCTTGCAAGTGTATCTGAAGTATGCAGAAATTTAGCTTTTACTAAACTTCAATAATGAACATGTGCGGCATACAATATAAACTCAGGTATTGGTGATCGTCCGCTAACCTGGTTTCGATCATATGTATCTGATTGATGACAATATGTGTCCATTTCTGACAGCGACTCCCTCCCTCTCCCAGTCACATGTGGTGTTCCCCAAGATTCCATTCTCGGCCCCCTACTATTTACATTATTTATAAATGAGCTGCCTAATGTCTGCAAATCCTCAAATGTACACATGTACTTAGACGACACAGTAATCTATGCAACCAAATCCGATCTACCGAAGCTTGAGGCTGTGCTCCAATACCAGTTCACAGAGGTAGAAAAGTGGATCGCAAAAAACAAACTGTTCCTAAACACTGACAAAACTATCACAATGATCTATGGAACAGTACCTAAATTACACAAATTACTAAATTTCCATCTATGCATCAAAACAAAATCAAATGGCACACTGACCGCAGTCCACGCTTTCAAATACTTGGGTATGTTATACCCCAATCTATCTTTTGGGCTCCACATAGAAAAACTTGCATCTAAACTTTATCCCAAACTAGGTGCCCTGTACAGAAACAAATTCTGCCTAAACCCTACAGTAAAGGAAAAGATTGTACAGCAAATGCTGATGCCAATCATTAATTATGGGGATGTAGTATATGCACCTGCACCGCAAACCCACCTTAATAAACTGAATACATTGTATAACTTGTTCTGCTGATTTGTGCTACAATGTAATTACAGGACCCACCATTGTGACATGCTAAAATAACTAAACCGTCTGTCACAGGAATCCAGACGCACCCTTCATCTTTCTAGCAAAATTCTCTCCCTGGCTGTTCCCACCTCCTATAACCTCCGATCCAGTACCAGCACTTTATTTAAATTTTGGATATACTGTGTATTAATATTGTTTTTGAATTTTATTGTACCCTATTGCATCAATGCAATGTTTTATGGACCCAGGACACACTTAAAAATCCTTCCTGGTAAAAATATTTTAGAAATAAAAATACAATGGAGACCATAACTGTCAGAAGATACTACATATTGAAAGTCATAAATGATTTTATGCTAATCATACCCACTTAGTTGGTTTGACAAACTACCAATAGCAGCAAATCTGGTTGAGATATGTTGCTCATGATAGATGGTTCATGTCCTGTTGCTCAGACTTTGATCTATACTTTCTAAATATAACAGAAAATAGGTTATCTCCACTGTATTTCAGGACAAAATACATTACCTAATTCTTTTGCAAACAATCTAGTGTTCTGATACATCTGATCAGTCATAAGAAGGCTGCTGTCAGCATAAAAATCAACAAAACCACTGACAAAGGATAACTGCAATAGTTATAAGAAGAGAACTGTTGTATGAAATCATCAACTCATAGATTCGATTTTCAAGAAGGAACATATGATCGGAACATAAGGTCTTCCTCAAGGGAATAACCTATGATATTCTTACATTTATAACTAAAGAAATATAAATACTTTTAAATGTAAGTAAATGATCTGTTGATGGACACATCTGCACTTAATTAAGAATATCTTATAGATAGGCATCTTAATTACACAACATGAGGGGGAATGGCAAAAGGAAAATATCTAATGATATGGATGTAAATGTACATGGTTCATGCTAAGTGAGAAAAGTTGTACAATAATTTAAGTGGAATGATAGTGCAAACACATGGCAGACTAGATGGGCCGAATGGCTCTTATCTGCCGTCACATTCTATGTTTCTATGTATGTATATAAAAAGATGGACAAATACCAAGTGCTGAAAGGGGAGCTCATATAGATGTCGAAAGTAAAGTCAGTAGCAATTCATGTCACCAACAACTAAGACACTGTACAAAACCCTTAGCCTCCCAGACCTGTAATAGATAACCTGAGAATGAAGAATTCACAAAATACCACCTGGAGGGTTCAGAAAATCAATCATATAAACATTCTATTATATATACACACAATGTATTCTCAAATAGTCACTCAAGTGATCAAGAAGAGGAAAAATTGGATAGGTTGAAAATAAAATAGATAAAATATTCCAGGTGCAAATTTAAAACCTAGGCTATTTCTGTGGTCATTCAACAATTGAAAAATTATAGCAGCCGAAAAAATGAAGACCCTAATTGAAACATCAGTAAAGTGTACCCAGCAATAGTTAGTTGATAACCATTCTTATATTGTAGTCTGATTCTTAAGTACTGGTTATAACTTTTATAAACTCTGTAGATCTGCTTTACTACTTGATCTTATTGTCCCCCTGTCCTTTTGATCTCTTTTTAATGTAAGGAATTTTTTGAAGATAAGGGTTCTAATTTTAATTTAATTGAATGTTGATAATTACAATAAAGATTGTTTTAATATAATTAATTTATTTCATTAAAATAATATATATTACAATACATTATGTTGTTCGTACATCTTTGAGCTTAGTTTTCATTGTTAAATGGGTATTACCTGTCAATACTTTTTTACAAAATTTACAATTAGTATTTTATTGCATCCAAATAACATGTTATTTGATTATTGCGTTATCTCTTTATCCTATATCAGTGTTGTACACACATTTTCAACAAGAAGAGCAGAAAGCAATTCAGAATCAAAGCATTGTAGATGTGATCAAAGAGTTATGTAATATTGTAAAGAATATATTTTTTTTCTGATAAGATTGTGGTGTACAATAAGTCTCAAAGACTACAAGTACAATAAGTCTCAAAGACTACAAGACTCAACTTAGATAGTTCTGGACTGTAATTATAAAAATAGATTTTCTCTCCACCTTCACATTTCCAGCGTTGGTGTATGGGGCAACTTGCTTATTCCACCAGCATAACTTTTTTTTAAATTAAATATCAAGTATGTAGGCGTCTCTTATACACTTCTTTTATTTGAGAGAAAATAAAAGAAGTAAATTCATTGCAAATTATAGCCATGCATTGAAGATAGAATTCTCTATATGTATTATTTATAAACCACTATGTCTAATTGTTTTTGTGGGAAGGCATTCACTTCATTTTGCAGTGATTGAGTTAGAGTGCCTTCTCTTAAGGCACATCAAATGTAATAGACATGAATACACACTGCACTCAGCTTCACAGTGATGAAATGTATTCATCCGAGCCACAACAGATGGATCCAGTGAAACTTTGGCACTGCAAGTGCCTACGTTAAACCTTGACAAGCTTAGGTGTAGATGGTGCAGCTACTTACTCTTGGTGGGTTTGCTGATCTAACTAGAAAACACTCGTCTAGCTACTCTATGTGCTGGCTGTAGATGAGGGTGTTAGCTATTGGTAGGTGATAATGTAGATTATTTATTTTCTTTTATTAGGATTGTAGTGGATGTGACTAAAAGTCTGGGTTCTAAAAGTAAGATTGGCTGGAGGTCTACCACCCTGCTTACTAAAGTGGTAATATCTGTTTATCTTGGATGGTGATCCCAGACTAAGGGGTTGTTTGTGCTCCATAATTAATGGGGTTTTCTTGCTTCCCTTGAAGCAGGTATAGGTCTAGAAGGCTGCAGTTGGGTGTTTTGATGAGATATATGACTTGCATATATTCTACAAAACATGCAGGACATCTTCAATGAACTTAAATTAAACATGACTGGGAGAAGCAACCAGGCAGATTAAATTAAATGAGAGGGAGAAAACCACTAATGCCACTGATCAGCAGATAGGTAAATAATAGACTTGTGCATGGCACAAAAAGTTTGGTTCAGAAGATTCAACGCATGTGAAAAAAATATATTTTGTTTGACCAAATTTTGTAAATGTGACAGTTTAGTTTGTCTGCATATTGATGATATTTATATGTATATTTTATCTTACAGTGACGGGTTCATTTTCATGCCCTTTTAAATTCTTTCTTTTATTTGTGCAGTAGATGACATTTGTGCCTATCATGCCACAATAGCTATGGCGAGCATTACCAATAACAAACAAATACATGGAGCTCTTGCACATTTTTAAAATAATAATAAACAAGTACTAAACTTAGGCTTCACAGTTAAGTCTAGAGCTCTGGACTAAGACTGTTATAGCATTCTCGCCCAACGTGTATTAAGCAAGTCTAAGTATGTACTGAGCAATCGGCTGCTAGAGGTATTGGAGGGTACAAGCTCTTGCTCTATCTGCAAATTGTAGAGAGTAATCCTGCAGTGTGGGCAAAACAGGTTGGAGCCCTGCTTGTCAGGACTAGCATTATGCTTTAATTAGGACTGTCACTATACATGGTATGCTGTCAGTGTGCTCTTTGCTACTAAATTCAATGGTTGGGTGTGCGTAAGCCTGTTGGACTATATGAAAGCGTCCCCATTGAGGAGGACATTGTGCCAACAGTGGCACTAGGTGCTGGTGACATGTTAAGCCGGGGGACAAGCTGGGAGAGTTGCAGTTTGAGTGCGTTTTATTTTATACAGGCAGAGTGGGGTGTGGACTGAAATGTGTGAAGCCTGCTATGCTCCAGAGTTTAATGATTTCTCATCAGTGCGGTTACTCAAGCTTGTGGTGTCGCTCTGTGCTTTGAGTGTAATTATTCCTAACCAACAGAGCAGTGGGGGAGGGGGGGAAAGGACGCGTGTGCATGAAATGTCAATAGGTTCTGTCATCTAAGTGTGTGTAATGCGAGTGTCTCTAGCCTGTGACCTTTTAATTTGGAGCTATGCTGAAAGTGTTGTGTCAAACGTCAGTGTGAAAAAAAAATACTAAGCCATTACTGTACTTAAGGTAGAACTGGTTGGAGTCATTAAGCTTTAGGATCTCCAATGTAGTGCCTGAGTAGGGGGGCAATGACCATCAGGAATTCAGGAGCCATAAAGTAACTCAGTTCTTGTTTGGTGTCATTGTTCAGTGGCCTGGGTTTTCCTATTTCTTGGAACAAAGGGTAAAGGGTAGAGATCCGTTCATCCCCCCACCTGTAGGCAATGCCTGCTGTTCTCAGACTACTCATGATAGGGCTAAAGGATTTATGCCAGAGGAGGGTGGATTTGGTCAGGTCTTGGTAGAACATGAGGGATGCATCCTCAAAGGCCAGAGGTGTCCTATTTTTGAGTGCTGACATTATCTGGATTTTATCATGGACCATTAGGCACCTGGGTATGAAGTCTCGGGCTTCTGGCTGTGGTGCCTTAGTGGAGCCAGGTAGGCGGTATATCCCCTCAATTGCCAATTTCTTTGCTATAGCATGGGGCAGAATAGTGGCTAATAGGCGCCTGGTGTAGTGTGGCAGTTCTTTTCATGCCCTTTTAATTACGCTAATTTTAGTCAACTAAATTCCACCTGAATTCTTACCTGGAATGGTATTTTTGTCACTCAAATTCATTCCAGAATCAGTCAATATTTGTTCAGTGACTTTTGCGTATTCAGTGTCGTATTTTAAGCGTTTAGTCCAGCTGATTCCCTGGTCTATCTCTCTTTCCTTCTCTCTCTCTCTCTCTCATTTTCTTTCTTTTGATCTTTCTTTGTTTCGATCCTTCTTTCTTTCTCCATCGTCCATGTAATTTTTTTCATGACAGATCCATATAGTGCTTTTGAGTTACAATATGTGGACGACCTACCAAGTGGCCAAAATTTGAATGAATTGCAACCAATCTGAAAAAGAATTTATATGTCTAGTCAATAATAATGAAGATGCTATAATATTAATGTTTAATAAAATACAAAATATATGTAATGTTACCAATTTTTTTTTAAAATTCAGTCAAGGCAATTAATGTGACACTCTAAGCCAAATATGCACAACCAGATCTGGATTACCCATAAGGCATTATAGGTGGCTCCTGCTCTGTCTGTAAGGGTACCCTGCTTGACCTGGCAGGAAGATAAATAGATCTAATTTCTTGGTCCAGTGCTCCCTCTTCTGCTCAAGAGAGCTTCATGGTCTGCACTTTTATCAGGTGCAGATCATGATAACAGCACCCTTGTAGGCCCACAGTGCTTCGGACTAATTCAGAGAACTGCAGCTAGTGCTTTACACCATTAACGGAGTGCCAGGACTGCAAGGGGCTCTTAAAGTGATCTCCACCCAATATTGGTGCAGAGCACAATTGTCCCCAACTAGGAATCCTGCCCCCCAGAATAACCTCTACATACTCTCTACTGTAGAGGTCATTCTTTGCAGAATGACTTCTACTGGACCACCAGATTACAACCCATTCTCATAAGCTACACACACAAAACATGCTAAAAATCAGGCTCCACCACACACAGAATTCAGCAACACATACCGAACACTCAACCCGCATACACAGGCAGGTACCCTCAGCTTCCACACAACACTCCACTACACAGAGTCTCTCACACACAAAATTAATTCTCCCTCACGCACAAAGAACACTCACCCACCACACACACACACACACACACACACACACGTCTCCAACTGGGAATTTTTGATTAGGGCTCTGGGTAAACTTAATCAAGCTCATAATAGATGCTAAAGCATGCCCTCTGCTTCAGCGTTATTAATGTGGTTGTGAACTTCTAAATATGGGTTTCTTTCCATGTGTGGTGTTGAAATGCAGCCGTTAAGCATTGTGAACTAACAGCTAGAAAATGGTTGTGGCTAAATAATACTGATAGATTTAGATTGTCTTGGTCTATCCTGCATATAACATTTCCACATTACTCACATCAACCACTACCAACCACCACTCAACGTTTACCATTTTGCCAAATGGACAAAGAACAAGAATTAGGCACATTTTCCAATTAATTACCAATGCTTCTCCACAAGAACATCATAAAAGGCTAATTTAGTGTATGCATGTACATTTTTATTGCATATAAATTGCTGTTAATGGCTAACAATGACAACATGATTGGGACAAGCACAGAACAGAGTCCATTGCTGTATGACTTTGGGTGACAATGATGGGTTTATAGTGCTCCAGCTAGAGCAGGGGAGCCAGGCTTCAGGTACCAGAATGGCCTTTGTTTTTGTAAAACTACTCAAAAGTTAGATGTATACGTACGCAGTGTGTTATTCTCTATGAGTTTTTTTTTATTAAGAAAAAAACATGTCAAAGACATTGCTAAATCAAATAACTGTCAACATTCATACACCTTTGTATACATACAATATAGTAGTTTGAATACAGATAGTCAAGTGCAATTCTTAGAACATAATAAGGTGTCTTTAAGAGCATTAAATAACCCCTATGTGGTTGTTCTCCTGTTCTTGTTCCAGTGAATTTATAATTCAGGCTACAGAAATGAGTAATCTTCTTCCTCTGCTACTAACGCTGAGAAGCTCTTTATACAATATTCTGTTGTTGATTCTGTTGTTTACTCTGGTAATCTGCTCATTGCAGGTTAAACTCAATCTTGAATCAACAGAGCAGGATATGATCTTTTTCTGTCTTTCTCCAAAATGAAGGTAATAACTTTAACCAGGTCTATTGATTTGATTTTTGTTATTCCATAATAGATTAAGAGCCTTATACAACTGGCAGCAGCAAATGTTATAGCAGTTGATGAGATTAGCTTTCATTTTTTTTTGTAACCAACTCTCAAAAGATAACCATGCATGCTAGAACGTATCACCCCGTGAAAAAGAACAATAAACCCATCCTCCCAGGTAAATGCCTAACAATGCCATAGCAGTTGGCCTTTTTTCCTCTAGCATCAGCTGTTAAAAGATTGTAAAAGTTTGGGTTAACATATAGAGCAAGGCATAAAGTCATACACTATATATAGAGTAAGGTACTTATAAAGATATTACTATTCTCCCATCCTCATGGGTTTTGAGAAGAGAGACTTGACACTACTAGCATACTGGGTTCACAAATAGAATCTCACTGTAGCGGAATGCAGTAAGCCTGTCCTGCAAAATGCCTGTGTGACTGTGTCCGTATAATTTTTCCCTATGTTAAAATTGCTGTTCGTCTGTTTATTATGTGAATTATATGTTATTCGGTAGTTTCCATCCGTACTATATACTTATGGAAACTACCGAACGGAGGGGCCACCCCGGAGAGAAGTGTGCCAGCAATTAAGGCTCACATTCTTCCCCAAACCACAAGTTAACCGGCATTAACCTTGTATCTGGGTGGCCGCCATTCGGCATGCGTACACGTGGCGGCGGCCATCTTACGCATGAAAATCCCAGCGGTGTTTGGTCGTCGAGTGCCTGGAACTCAAATCGGACACTCAGACAACCAAACACCGCTGAGACCTCCAGAGCTCCGTAACTGGCGAACGGAGAGACATAACGAATCCCCATTCGGTAGTAATAAAGTACCGAATGAGGGAATCACTATCTAGGTGAATGTAAATGTGGATGGCAATTGTAAATGTCTATTTTAACTACCGAACGGAGACCGACCGCAGGGCCCATTCTCATGGAACCCTTTTCGGATACCAACTCGTGTGCGGTCGGTCAAACTTCACTTGCCGGTAACTGCCGAACCCCTGGTCCGATCTGGGTGAATTTTGGATATTATATTCACCCAGATCAGGGCTACCCAGCGGTACCCTGATATTAAAGCTATATGATATTTTAGAGGTACATCCAAGTTTGGGGTAAACTACTGTACAACTTAAGGGGATTATGACTCACTCTGAGGGGAGGAGATGTGTGGGAGGTAACAAGAATGTTATTGGTTACTATCATAATTGCTGTAGTTCCCTCCCTTGCATGGGAGCAGGCTTTATAAGAAACCCTGGAATAAACGATTGCTAGTTCTACTCCTGAAACTGTGTGTCGTCCAGTTATTGGGAGTGCTGTGGGGATATTGCTGTACCGTTTTACCTGCTGGAAACTCTGCTGTAGATTTACTAATGACTTGTTCCTGAGCCTTCCTTGGATCTAAAGTGGAGAATAGCTGCGAGAAATCAGCCCTCCGCTACATTGGTTGGCAGCGCTGGGATCCAGACTCACAGAGGAACAAGGATTAATGGAGATTGACCTTTCTACGCTAAAAAGAACCACCTTGAAAGATCTTCTGGAAGCAAAAGGTGTTTCTGCCAGCAGCAAATCCAAAGCAACGCTCATCACCGAAGTAATGGCAGAATACAGAGCAGAGGAGGTCCAGGCCACGGAACAAAGACCTGAAACAGAACAGGAGGAGTTCCAAAGGCAATTACAATACAGACTGGCCTTCTATGGGGAAAACCCACCCACAGAGATCATCTCTAAAACCATGACAGAGGTGCAGGAATTTGTAAAGAGAAACAGGAGACCACAAACACCAGAAAGAGGTACCGCAGGAGCTATAGCACAAGAGGGTAAGCCCAAAATTCCCTACCAAGCGTTTAAAACGTATGTGGAAGCAGAGGAGGATATAGATGCCTTCCTACAGGACTTTGAGAGACTATGTACACTGCATAACATACCAAGGGAAGAGTGGGTACCCATATTAGCGGGACGGCTGTCAGGAAGGGCAGCGGAAGCCTACCGCACTGTACCAGATGTGGAAATTAGGAACTATAACCGGGTGAAAGAGATTATCTTGGCCCGGTATGCAATAACAGCAGAGGCATACCGGAGACGTTTCAGGGAACTGAAAAAGGTGGACAAAGATTCACATGCGGAGTGGGCTTGCCGACTAGAAAGGGCAGCCCTTGGGTGGATGCAGTCGAGTAAAGCGAGGTCCATGGAGGACTTATTACAAATGCTGCTGTTGGAGCAGTTTTATGAGGGGATATCCTCAGAACTGCAGGAATGGGTGAGGGACCGTAACCCCACCACCCTCACCGAGGCTGCCAAAAAGGCAGATGACTTTATGGATGCTCGCAGACAAACCAAGACAGTGGGTAACAAACCGGCCATGCGGCCACTGGGGGTAAATTCATTTTCTCCTAACCCTCAACCCCCACCAAGATCCCTTCCTCCACCAGCACCAGCCGCAGCGCAGCCGAGATACCGCACACCTGCTTCTGTGCAATGCCACCGATGCCAGAGGTGGGGACATTACCAACGAGATTGTCCGCAGTCCAGGGAACGCAACACCTGGATCCGACCAGGGCCCCCACCACCACCACCGAGAGCAGCAGCACATCATTACCAGGACGAGGTACCACTTCCCTACAGCTCTGCCGTTCCAGTCACGACTGTGGAACAGTGGGAAGTGCTGCATGAGGCTAACCCCTTGCAGGCACAGGCGGATAACCGCCAGCACCATAGGCAAACCGTATATCTGGAAGGGAAGCCTATGCAGGGGCTCAGAGACTCAGGAGCCACCATCACCCTGGTGCAAAGCCATTTGGTTCCAGATAAGGCTAAACTGAATAAGACTGTGGCTGTCAGGGTTGCAGGGGGAGCCGTGTATCGGCTAGACACAGCCAGGGTACATTTGCATTGGGGTGCGGGGTACGGGAATGTGGAAGTGGGACTAATGCCGCAATTACCTGCTGAGGTGGTCCTGGGGAATGACCTGGGCAAACTCACCTCCGCATTTGAACCACAACCTACTGAAGAAGCACACCCAGTAGTCACCAGGCAACAGGCCCGCACCCAACAAAACAACGCACTGCCGGAGGTCCAGGTAAGAGATTCCTCCCCTTCCCTAGACTGTATCCCTTGGGCCCCTCCTGACGAGTTTGTAGCCGAGGTAGTCACTGACCCCACCTTACAGGTATACCGAGACAAGGTCACCTCTATCCAACCGGGGGCGGAGGGGGAAAGATTTGTATGGGACCGACAGTTATTATACCGGGAATCAAGTAAACAAATAGACGGGTCAGACCCCATTACCACAAGACAGCTGGTGGTACCTCAGAGGTACCGAACCGAATTACTCCGGATAGCGCACGATATTCCGCTATCCGGACATTTGGGGGTCAGCCGTACCAGATATCGATTGACCCAGAGTTTCTTTTGGCCAGGGATTAGCCAGGAGGTACGCAGGTACTGTAATACCTGCGACACGTGCCAGAGGGTGGGAAAGAGGGGGGATAAGCATAAGGCGAAGCTGCACCCCCTACCCATAATTGAGGAACCCTTTCATAGGGTTGCCGTAGATATTGTAGGTCCCTTCCGGAAACCCAGCCCCTCGGGCAAACGATACATCCTGACTGTAGTAGACTATGCCACGCGCTACCCCGAGGCGGTAGCTTTAACTAATATACATGCAGAGACGGTGGCTGAGGCGCTGATGCAGGTTTTCTCCCGGATGGGGCTACCCAGGGAGATCATCTCGGATCAGGGCACTCAGTTCACGGCAGAGGTTACCCAACAACTCTGGAAGTTCTGTAAAATTAAGCCTATAATTAGTGCTCCGTACCACCCCCAGACTAATGGGCTCTGCGAACGGTTCAATGGCACCTTAAAACAGATGCTACGAACCTTCGCAGAGACTCACCGAGACTGGGAAAAATTCCTGCCGCACTTACTGTTTGCTTACAGGGAAGTGCCGCAGGAATCTACAGGATTTTCCCCTTTTGAGCTGCTATTCGGGAGGAGAGTAAGGGGACCCCTAGACTTGATTAGAGAGCACTGGGAGGGAGACCGTAGCGTGGACGGTACCCCTATTGTACCATATGTGTTGGCCCTCCGAGATCGCCTGGAAGCACTCACCAAGACGGTAAAGGAAAACCTACAGGCAGCTCAGACGCGGCAGCGCACCTGGTACGATAGAGGCGCCAGGGACCGCAGCTTTCAGGTCGGACAGAAAGTTTTAATTTTAAAACCTGTTCGACACGATAAGCTACAGGCCGCCTGGCAAGGTCCTTATAGAGTGGTAGAACAACGATGTGACACCACGTATATAATTGGCCACTGCGCAGGGAATGGGGGGCGACGCATGATCCATGTGAACATGCTGAAACCTTACCAGGAACGTTCAGAGGAGGTGACAGCGATCTGCGCCCCCACCTCTGAAGAGAGCGACAGCCTACCCCTCCCCGATCTGTTAGAAGACGGACAGCTGGCTGGGGATTTAGGAGCAGTTGTATTGGGGGATCGGTTGAGCCCACAGGAGCGTATCGAGGTACAACAGCTGCTGCAGGAAAAGCAGGAAACCTTTTCTAATGTACCTGGATACACCCCTCTGGCTAACCACCGAGTAGACACCCCAGGTCAACTTCCCATGCGCCAGACCCCGTACCGCATCCCTGAAGCGGTCCGGGAGAATATGCGCAAAGAAATTGAGGAGATGATACAGTTAGGAGTGATTGAGCCCTCAGATAGTCCCTGGGCATCTCCAGTGGTCCTCGTACCAAAGCGGGACGGCACGACCCGCTTTTGCGTGGACTACAGGAGACTGAATGAGAAGACCGTATCCGACGCATACCCGATGCCTAGGATCGATGAGTTACTAGACCGGATGGCCAGGGGGCAATACCTTACCACGATTGATCTGTGCAAAGGGTATTGGCAGATTCCCCTGGCCCCGGACGCCATCCCCAAGTCCGCCTTTGTCACCCCATTCGGCCTGTACCAATTTAAGGTCATGCCGTTTGGGATGAAAAACGCGCCAGCTACCTTCCAGCGGATGGTGGACCGTCTCCTAGATGGGTTCCAAGACTATACCTGCGCATATCTCGATGATATTGCCATATTTAGCGATACCTGGCAGGAACACTTGGCCCATATAGGAGCGGTCCTAGACAGGATCAGGGAGGCTGGTTTGACCCTAAAGCCAGCTAAATGTAGTATCGGGATGGCCGAGGTACAGTACCTGGGCCACCGAGTGGGCTGTGGTAAGCAGAAGCCGGAACCCGCCAAAGTAGAGGCGGTATCCCAGTGGCCTACCCCGACGACCAAAACCCAGGTGTTAGCCTTCTTAGGGACAGCAGGGTATTATCGGAAGTTTGTCCCCAATTATAGTGCCCTGGCCAAACCCCTCACTGACCTGACCCGTAAAAACCTTCCCCGCCAAGTAACCTGGACCCCGGAGTGTGAGCAGGCATTCCAAAACTTGAAAGATGCACTTGTTAATGCCCCTGTCTTGGCCGCTCCCAATCCAACTAAACGTTTTCTTGTCCACACAGACGCTTCTATGTTTGGATTGGGGGCAGTATTAAGCCAAGTCGGGGCCGATGGCGGAGAACATCCCGTGGCTTACATCAGTCGCAAACTTTTACCCCGGGAAGTAAGCTACGCCGCCATCGAGAAGGAATGCCTGGCTGTGGTGTGGGCCTTGAAGAAATTGCAACCCTATTTGTATGGACAGGCTTTTTCGCTGCTCACGGATCACAACCCGTTAGTCTGGCTGAACCGGGTGGCTGGGGACAATGCCAGGCTGCTGCGCTGGAGTTTGGCGCTACAGCCTTTTGACTTTAACATTCAATACCGCCCGGGTAAGCAAAATGGAAACGCCGACGGGTTGTCGCGACAAACTGATCTGGAGAAATGATCCGTGAGCACCCCGGTCATCCCCAAGCCGATCCGTGTGGGATCAGACTGTGTATGCCGGCTTGTGGGCAAGGGGGAGCAGTGTAGCGGAATGCAGTAAGCCTGTCCTGCAAAATGCCTGTGTGACTGTGTCCGTATAATTTTTCCCTATGTTAAAATTGCTGTTCGTCTGTTTATTATGTGAATTATATGTTATTCGGTAGTTTCCATCCGTACTATATACTTATGGAAACTACCGAACGGAGGGGCCACCCCGGAGAGAAGTGTGCCAGCAATTAAGGCTCACATTCTTCCCCAAACCACAAGTTAACCGGCATTAACCTTGTATCTGGGTGGCCGCCATTCGGCATGCGTACACGTGGCGGCGGCCATCTTACGCATGAAAATCCCAGCGGTGTTTGGTCGTCGAGTGCCTGGAACTCAAATCGGACACTCAGACAACCAAACACCGCTGAGACCTCCAGAGCTCCGTAACTGCCGAACGGAGAGACATAACGAATCCCCATTCGGTAGTAATAAAGTACCGAATGAGGGAATCACTATCTAGGTGAATGTAAATGTGGATGGCAATTGTAAATGTCTATTTTAACTACCGAACGGAGACCGACCGCAGGGCCCATTCTCATGGAACCCTTTTCGGATACCAACTCGTGTGCGGTCGGTCAAACTTCACTTGCCGGTAACTGCCGAACCCCTGGTCCGATCTGGGTGAATTTTGGATATTATATTCACCCAGATCAGGGCTACCCAGCGGTACCCTGATATTAAAGCTATATGATATTTTAGAGGTACATCCAAGTTTGGGGTAAACTACTGTACAACTTAAGGGGATTATGACTCACTCTGAGGGGAGGAGATGTGTGGGAGGTAACAAGAATGTTATTGGTTACTATCATAATTGCTGTAGTTCCCTCCCTTGCATGGGAGCAGGCTTTATAAGAAACCCTGGAATAAACGATTGCTAGTTCTACTCCTGAAACTGTGTGTCGTCCAGTTATTGGGAGTGCTGTGGGGATATTGCTGTACCGTTTTACCTGCTGGAAACTCTGCTGTAGATTTACTAATGACTTGTTCCTGAGCCTTCCTTGGATCTAAAGTGGAGAATAGCTGCGAGAAATCAGCCCTCCGCTACACTCACTTATTTTCAGAGTGAAACACAAATATTTCGGGGATACAACCCTTGCTCATGGAAAATGGCCATCACAAGTCTTGATGATAGGGAGAATTATAGCTTCATGTATTAAATTAGAACTCTTGGCTCGAGTGGTCTCTGTTTCGGCATGCATTATATAGAAAACACTTTCAGAAGTATGCAAAGTAAATAAACAAACAAATGAATAAATAGGTAGATTAAAAAAAGATGTGTACATAAATCCCTGTCCAGCACAGGTTAAAGATGACTGGTTGAATTGCTGGGTGGGCAAATAGGTTTTGGTGACTGTGTGGGTTACTGGGTATAAATAACTGTGTGACAATTGGGTGTAGTTGACTAGGTGGGTGGCTAAGTGTAAAAGACTGTTAGGGCAGATGTGTGTGGGCTGTGTGATAGGGTATATAGGTGAGTGTAAGAGACTGGGTGGGCAGGTAGGTGTAGAGGACTGGGTGTGAAGTTGGGTGTGGATGATTGGCCAAGGGGTTGGTATATGGGACTGGATGAGCAAGTGATTGTGGTCTACTGGATGGTTGTAAGAGGATGGATGGACAGTTAAGTATAAAGAACTGAGTGGGCTGGTGGGTGTAAGGGGCTGGGTGTACATGTGGATATTACATATTTGGAGGGCAGGTGATTATAGCAGACTGGGTGGATGACCAGATGAATAGGTGGGTAGAAGAGAATTAAGTGCACAATTCATGGGGATGGCAGAAGGAACTTGGCCAAGCTACCATCAGAGAGTGGTCACATAGCATCCTTGTGAGGTTACCAGGGCACACAGCTATGGGGAAAATGCTCAAGAGGGAAGAAGCAGCAGGACTTGTAGTGGATGCCGAACAGAAGGATGGTACTTGGTGAGGCAGCCTTCCATTCTCCCTATATGTTAACGGTAGCATTACAGCAATGGAGGTAGAGGATTTTCTGCACAAATGGCTGTTACCAGTTCTGTACACATTGTGCCAAGTCTGGGTCTATGCCAGGTGGTCAATTTGTGAGCTACGGAGCTGGTTTTATTTCACCCGGTGAGCCAACCCGCCTTAGCTCCACTCTGAATGCATGGTCACTGCTTTCTTTTCAGATTTAATTAGAATTTGATGTGCCAGTTATCTAAAAAAGCAAAGGCAGGTTTAAAAAGTTAATTAACTAGAAAAAATGTTGTTTACTGCAGGAACCAAATAATAAAACACCACCTAGAAAGATTTTAAAAGTAGTTTCAAGATGAATCATGCATGTAATTCAGGATGTTGTAAAATCTTTATGAAACACATTTAAAATACTATGATTTAAGTTTGAAATCATATAGAAAGGGGCAGCATTTAAATGGAAGATTCGGTGGAGGAATTATGTATTGCTAAAGTGTTTAGTTTTAGGTGTATATATATGATTTAACTTATTATATGCTTGCCTTGAATATAGGTTGAATTTATGGATATAAATTTTTTATAGGATTCAATAAAAATATGCGCAATGTAGAAAATGTGTATGGCACTAAAATTTGGGGGAGTTTCCCAGGCATCATTCAGAGAGAAAGGTTACAAAGCATAATACATTGATTGCCTAATAATAGCATAAGGAATGCATGTACCCCCAGTCTAATATAATGGGTTTCTCTAACTTTATTAATGTACCCTGATTATCCATGGTGCATTTGGTTGACCCATGGTGCATTTGGTTGGGACCCTTGAGATTTTATAATTACCTACTTGATTCTGAGTTTAGAAGATGCTGTAAGAATGTTCAGCCACCTCCCTCTAGTTCAGGGCTGTCCAACCTGCGGCCCCCCAGATGTTGCTGAACTACAACTCCCATGATTCCCTGGCTATCTTTTTAATTGAAAGAATCATGGGAGTTGTAGTTCAGCAACATCTGGGGGGCCGCAGGTTGGACAGCCCTGCTCTAGTTGGTAACGTTTGCTAGAAGCAGAATAATGTCAGAGCTGGGAGGTTTGGATAATGTTGGTGTATTGTTTCACCACTATAGTCTAAAAAAAAAAAATAATCAAGTATACCACGGTTATTCACTAAAGTGAGAATTCTTAGTGAATTGAAAGTGAATCTCAAATTTAAGGTCAAAATTACCGAACTGGAAACATTCTCTCAGCTATACTTTCATGAGTTCAGCTACTCTGGCCTTAAATTTGAAATTCACTTTGAATACTTACTTGAGTGTATAACCCTGTTAATGTTGTAATTCCAGTGTTCACAATATTTGGATAATAATGCTTTAAATACATAATGGCATGGATTCTCTTTGCAGGGTAAGGGTTAACTATACTTACTGAATAACAATTTTCCCATGTACTTCATTGAAGTATTTGCTATTCAGTAAGAGTAACTCTTACTCTGATAAAAGAATCCTGATTAATCTCATTACTATTAATTGACAAGCAGCTCATTCTGCTAATGGCCAGAGAACCCTGAACATTATTTGTTACTTGCCTTCAGGCACCGGACTTTATTTCTTATTGTTATTTTTTGAAATCTTCTGAAATTGTTATATTTGTATTGTGAGGCACATGGAAAAATACCCCATGCCTATTACATATGTGTACCTACGTACAAAAAACATATAGAATCATTTCATTTCTATTTTCTACTGATTAATTTAAAGCAGATGTTATATGACAGGCTCACATAAGCCAATATTTGTGACGTAGGCTTCTTTTATCAAATCCAAGTCTATTAGTGTAACTATTGATTCCTTAATTTGTAATTCTGCTCATCACAGGGTGCATTGCCCTACAGGCAACATAATATCCTAAGAGTCATTGCAAGGCTAAAAAAGAAAGGAACAAATACTCAGTCTAATATCCAGTTTTCATAAACCTTAGCTGAATCCATCAGGATCTAACTGAAACTGAATTTCGTGGACAGATTTTTGGAGTATACATATGTACGTTTTGTGCCCTACGCA
The DNA here is from genome assembly GCF_036172605.1 of Pelobates fuscus. NCBI lineage: Eukaryota > Metazoa > Chordata > Amphibia > Anura > Pelobatidae > Pelobates > Pelobates fuscus. The sequence continues at coordinate 295,466,016 of NC_086317.1, read as the reverse complement.
AGGTAACAAGTTGGCAGACAATTGGAGGTTAACATTTTCACACACCCACATCCATATGGTAAATTGTTTGTGCACCAGAAGGTACTGCAATTCTAGTTTGTTGACATTGTTTGAAGCATGCCACAAGCATGTGTATTAAGACAATTATTCTTTTTTTTTATTAACACCGTGCCACTGTCAAGTACAGAAATATTTGCCAAATGTTTGCTCTTTGAAGAGCAAAAGGAGATATTTTGTAAAATTGTTTTTAAAGCAAAAAATCAACTTCTATTATTGAAACATTATTATCCAGATAATAAGATCACTTTATACTGGTATAATCGGCATAGAAATATACATAGATAATTTTGTGCACAGATTGACGGAATTCCAATTAACTAAATTATTTAGACGCTAATTGCTATGGATGGGATATACTTGGATTTTGCCAAGGCATTCAATACGGTTCCACACAATAGGGTAGTGCTCAAACTAAAAGAAAATGGTCTAGATGAAAATACATGTTCTTGGGTAGAACATTGGCTTAAAGATAGAATACAGACGGTTGTCATTAATTGTACGTTTTTAAGTTGGACAAAAGTGGTAAGTGGTGTCCCTTTAGGGTTCTGTTCTTGGACTGCTTCTATTGAACATATTGACTAGGCATTGAAAGTCATGTTTGAGTGTTTATAGATGAACAAAACTCTGTAAAGTAATACAATGTGAGCAGAATATTACTTCACTGTAGACTGATTCAGATAGATTGGGAGACTGGGCAGGTTTAAAAACGCATGAGAATGATTTGTGAATTGTTATTGACAAAACACTAGACAACAATGTGCAAAGTCAATCAGCAGTTTGGACAGTAAGGTATTGTCATGTAGAAATAGGGCTATTCATGAAAATCTAATGTTGCCTTTTTAGAAATCGCTGAAAAGATCACACCTTGCATAGGCTGTGCAATTTTTGTCACTTGTCAAAATACTAAAAAAAGGGTATTATGGCACTATAAAAAGTGCAGAGGTAGGCTACAAAATGAATGAGAGGAATGGAGCATATTAGTTATGAAGAAAGGTTAACAAATGTAAATCTCTTTAGTAGAAGGAATGATGGTATTATATTTGGGGCCAATACAAACCATTGTTTTTATAGTCAAAACAATAAGGATGTTAAATTATCTAAATAAGTGGTTTTATCTGAGTCTGTACAGATGTTCAAACAGCAACTGGATGAATACTTTCAAAAATATAAAATGTATGGATATCATTTCAATATTAATTAGTAATAGCCTCTTGATCCAAGGAGATATCTGACTGCCATTCTGGGGTCAAGAAGGATTTTTTCCCCTAGTTTGTTGCAAAATTGGACATCATTTAAAATCTATTTATTTTTTTACAATCTTTGGATCAGTAGCAAAAATAGATGTGAGAATGGCTGAACTTGATGGGTGCATGTCTATTTTCTATCTTTATATTAGTCTTTTAAAGGCACGTACTATTTCATCTCTTTGGATAACATGAGCTGCTAAATGTTTATGTTATTTTTCCTTTAGAAACATGTCATATTTTGTATCCATACATGAAGGAAATTAAGATTAATTAAACAAAAAAGACACATTTGACATCTATTAAGTGTTCTCTTGTGTATTAGACCTGCAACAAAATGCAAATAATTAAGAGAGCAGGCCAAGAGGTACATCATGAAATAGCCAGAGTGTAAAAAGGAATGCCACTAGTATCTAAAGGGCAATTTATTCTGCTATAATGAACTCTACTTCAATTCAATTAATAATATTCCCCTAACGTACTGAACATTTGCCTATTTCCATATGTAATTTTCACTTATACAAGGAACATAAGTTATTTTTTCTTTGGAGCTACAGATTTTAGTTTCAGGTACATACAAATGCATTGAATTGGAATTATTCACTATATATTATGTGTCAGCCTGAGCTTTTTACATGACAATCTTGGTTAACTCGCTTGACGTATTTCATTAGTGGGTGGTAACTCTGTTCTATTTTGTTTTCATTTGTTGATTCTTTCCCCCTGTGTTAAAATTTTGCTAACATGGCCTAGAGCCATGTAACCCCCCCCTCCCCCAAAAAACCCAACACATTGTTTTTATCACTCAGTCAATGTTTATTATATTCAGTCATCCATATGTTTACCATAAATATTCCTTTAATTTGTGAAAGGAATTACAAGGAGTTCAACACATTCTGATTCAGAGTTAATCTATAATATTCAGAATCAGATTCAGAGTTAATCTATTATATTTTCAATGCATTATGTAGATAATGTGTTTAAGCGTTATACAAAAAAACATAAGATTAAAAATAAAAAAGTAAACGTATAAAGTTCCTGCATTTACTGCAAATCCCCAAGCTCTTTAGTTTTTGCAAATAGGTTTTTACCAAACAAAATGATTAAGCTCACTTTCTATAGCACTGCTAAAATGCCCTGTTTCTATGAGTAATTTATTTGTAATGTTAGATGTCCTACTTATTCACATGGCCAGATGCACACTAGGCACATTCCTACAGGCACATGCTAACTAGTGGGTGGCTGTTTTCAGTTACCTTGGCCAGTGTCCTCTGTAGTCTCCTATGTTTGATAAAAAAAAGATGCAGAAACAGTCTTTTCCCAACTCCTCCAGTGTCTGTGTGTGAGGCTGGACAGAAAGAGAAAGAGATCACTTCTCATCTGCCCACTAACAGCCTTTAAACAGGAAATACTTTGCAGGAAGAGCCGAAAGACCAATGAATGATACACACCGTGTATTAGCTACTGCAGTTTAATAGTGATTCATAGGACAGTGACTGGACTACAGAAAACGTGGGACGTTGAGTACTTTGCAAATAACCCTTCATACTCAACTATTTACCCTAACCTCTTCTAACATTATCTTTGACTCTGCATGCATTCACATAGCTGCATACACTAACAGAAATGTATGAACAATTTCAAACACAATACATTACAAGTAGGAATATGCACATATAAGCATATGCTATTGCCAATTCTGAATATACTCATTTTTTGTGTTTTTATGCGTGCGATGTCCAGTTTATAAATATATTAAAACTCACTTTATCTGCCTTTTATTATTGTTTTTTTGGAGGGGACAAGAGTGCATTAGAATTTTGTGCCAACAAGCACCTGTCATGTAAATCTTGTCCTGCCTATTAAATCCTCACTATGCAAATCCTCACTATGCAAGTCTCACCTCAGCCTCTATTCCTCTCCATGACTGATTATCTCAGTCAATTCAATTCTTTGATAGAAGCACTGGGAGACATACTGTGTATGAGCACCAGCAGCCACTCTGCACTAGTTAGCATCTCTCAATGCATCACTATGTAGAGTGTTTGATATATTCATATAATGCATGAAGATGCCGAATGTCAGTGGTACAAAGAATGAAGGTCCATATCAGGAAACACCTGCAGTGGCTTTCTGTGTGAGATGTTCAGAGATGTTTTTAGGTATAAATGTTAATTTTGGCTTTTCACAGAAAAAAGAAACTGTGTTTTTAATGCATAGAGTACAGGTATAGACACTGTATACCAAAACCACCAGTTTAAGCTTAAGGGATTCTAAAAGTCCATTTCATTTTGAGGCTGCAAAAAAAACCTATTACCGGTGCTATAGCAAGAAGTCAAACAATGACATAGGACATCAGAAATATGTTTGGAGAAAAGGGAAAAATTCTACAGACTGTGAGGGGCAGTAGGTAGGTAAATAATAAGTTAACATATACACTGTACCTAACATGTTTAGGTGGAAGTAGCGCCCCTTTAGCACAGATATTTAAGTCATATCACTTTCTGTTGAAAATCTCAGCTCATAGAAAGAACTAGATTTGCAAGTTTTGAGCATTATACAACTTTATCAGCCAATAAAATAATAATTCAAATTGTTATTGTTTCTAGATTTATCTGTATCTTCATTATTTTAGTAGTAGTAGCTTGGCCTAGGATCAATTAGAGCTGACATTTTTTTGTGCCAATAACACAATGGGATTTGTAACGGTTTACTTTTACATCATTGTATAATCATAACCTTTATTCAGGATGCCTACTCCAAACTGCCAATGTAACTTTACGCAATGTTCTATCAACAACTGAAATTTCTGCTCCAAAAACGCAGTAGTGAGATTGACCATTTTGCAATTTATTCTCTTCGTTATCAGGTACTGTTCAAATTCATGTACATTAAAGTCAACCCACATACACAGTTGTGTCAAGTTGCCAACTACTCTGGAGAAAATCAAGAGCACTAAAATTCTAGATTTTTGCCTTCTTGTGGAAGAATCAATTATCTATTATAAACAATACAAAACCAACAAATCAAATCTCAGTTTCCCTTTAATGAATAACAATGCCCTTTAGCTCTTACCAACATTATGATTTTTAGAACACTAACAATATTTATGTGTTAGACTCTGGTCTGATAATGTATTAAAATATGTATTGCTAATTGTTTTTTGTTTTTGGAGGAAGGGGAGGAGGACAGAACAGATTTACTCAGATTTACTAGGATTGTGATAATCATAAAAATGTAAAGATACTTGAAATAGTTTGATATAGATGTAGTAGGAATAATATAATCAGTATGAATTCTGAAGATACATATACAGCGCCTAATCTCAGCTCGTTACCTGTATAAAAGACACCTGGGAGCCTGAAATCTTGCTGATTGATAGGGGATCAAATAGTTATGTCACTCATTGACATGCAAATCAATTTATAACTTTTTGGACATGTGTTTTTCTGGGATTTGTTTGTTATGCTGTCTCTTGCTGTTAAAATACACCTACCATTACAATTACAGACTGATCATTTCTTTGTCAGTGGACAAACGTACAAAATCAGCAGGGGATCAAACACTTTTTTCCCTCACTGTATCTATTCATTTGACAAATATTTTACAATTTGAAGAAAAGATTGATAGCTTGAAAATTACATGTTATGTTTAAAAAATGCTTTAGAAAATATGACTTAGATATGCTTGAGAATTAACTCCATATATTCAGCAGAGTAGTGCTAATGAGAGAGATGACTATACTTTGTAAATGCTTATTAGACCTAAATAAGACATTACTTTTTACAATTATTTAATCTCTTCAGTTTTTCCACTTTATTATGCAAAGTAGTAGCAGACGGTAAAAAGACAAGACTATCTAATAGAGAGTCTTGAATTTAAGTCCAATAGATATATATAAAAATAATACAGAATATGTATAAAGGCAGTGTGTATTTATTACTTGAAGAGTAACAGTTTGCTTACTGAATAATAATTCCTACATTGAAGTCTATGGGAAAATTGATATTCAGAAACAGAATACACATCTACTTTTCTAAAAGAATATTGCCCTATGTGTGGAAGTACAATCATTTATACAGGATGATAGATCCAAAAATACTAGCAAGCCATCAGTAATAATGTTAATCAGCGAGTAAGAGGGGTACAGGTGAAGAGACCAAGCTAGAAAACAATTATAGAGTAAAAAGGAGGATTCATAGCTTAGAAGATATGACTGAATGCATTAGTGACATGAAATGGACAAGTTATATATGCAACAAGAATAAGTGGCTGATCCTTGGAACTTGGGTTTAGTGTTTTTAACCCCTTAAGGACACAACTTCTGGAATAAAAGGGAATCATGACGTAATATTTCCATCCTGTGTCCTTGAGGGGTTAAACTGGAACTGGTATCATCAGTAACAGGCATACAAGATTAAACCCTGCACTCAAACTCCTAATATTCTTGGGTGGCAGCAATAATAATGGTACACATACAATAACAAATCCCTATGCACATTTAAATATCCCATGGTCATTAAAGGACCACTATAGTGCCAGGAAAACATACTCGTTTTCCGCGCACTATAGTGCCCTGAGGGTGCCCCCACCCTCAGGGTCCCACTCCCGCCGGGCTGGATGGAGAGGAAGGTGTTAAACACTTACCTTTCTCCAGCGCCGGGCTCCCTTGGCACTGGGACTCTCCTCCTCCTTTCCCCGTCATCGGCTGAATGCGCATGCGCGACAAGAGCCGCGCGCATTCAGCCAGTCTCATAGGAAAGCATTCTCAATGCTTTCCTATTGATGCTGGCGTCTTCTCACTGTGAAAATCACAGTGAGAAGCGCGGGAGCGCCTCTAGCGGCTGTCAATGAGACAGCCACTAGAAGCTGGATTAATCCTAAAGTAAACATAGCAGTTTCTGTAAAACTGCTATGTTTACAGCAGAAAGGGTTAATCCTAGGTGGACCTGGCACCCACACCACTTCATTGAGTTGAAGTGGTCTGGGTGCCTATAGTGGTCCTTTAAAGTGTAACTCACCTGCCACATCAAGGTAAAACCTCTTTGTTTAGTCTTAGTGAATTCAAAGTGAATTTAAATGATATGAACAAAATATCTGAATCGGAAAAACTGCCCAAGTTCAGCTATGTTTCCAGTTTGGCTATTTCAGTCTAAATTTTGAAATTCCCTCTAAATTCACAACAATTCCCACTTTAGTAAGTAACCCTGACAGTGTAGGTTTATGGATGTTTGAGCTTACTATTTCCTTAATAATGTAATCAGAACCTTTCTCATAACTGTGAATTGATTGGTTAATTTAAGTCATATATTAAGATAAAACAGGATAATTATTTTTTTTACATATATTCGTGTTGGTTGAATTCTTCTCATCCATGATGTCTTGTTCCCTGACAAACATAATAGTGGTAGGATAGAAGCTTATTGGTCTACCTCTAAAGGAATTATCCAAACACTATGGCAGTATGTGACTCACACACCTTTGTCCAAGAACATAACAATCATGGCATATAATTAAGTTTTACACAAAGATAACATGAATAATTATCTTAAACATAAGGCTGATGACACCATTTGTTATAGAATCAACTTTAAAAAAACAAAACTTTTGTATAACAAATCAATTAATTCATAACTCAAAATAGAAGTAAAAAAATGCAATCATAATTATATATACTTGGTTCATCAAATCGGTAACCATGGTACATGGCAGAGCAATCTTGAGGTTAGCATGAATATTATTGCATATTTAAAGGGGAGGCTTCAGTAAAAATTAGTGTTCACTGAATTACTCGATTACTAGGTGGTTTATAGTGGTTTGAAAATATATTGACAATACTTTTTGTTTCTTGGTCTTACTTTAAATATGATTTATCTGTCGATGGAGATCATCCTTGTAGACTATAATTAGATAACATTGAGCTCTACAACATGCTCACATATACTCTTTGTTACAGGCCATGCTTTATAATTATCCCATTATTATTATTATATAAATGTAGTAGTCTACTGGCTGAAACTAGTTTATTACTGTTTTTCCAGTGTTTTGTTTAATGCATATTTTTCATGCTGCTACAGTGGTGTGATAGGGCAAGACTCCCCTATCAGAAATGCTTTTACATGTATAATTAAACGTTCTACTCCTATGGAAACACAACAGATTTTTTGAAATTCTTGAGCTCAGCGTGATATGCTGAATGATATTTCACCTGTCTGCAACATGACACTATTACCTCTAGGCAAAACAAACATAATACTTTTTTTCTTTGTTATTTTAATTTAGCAAAGCATTTGGGATTTTTTTTTATAAAGGATTTAAATTTTTCGCATGTCATCATTAGACACAAGCAAAACTTGGCATCCCTATAGTATTCATGTTAGCGCAATCAGTTCCATCAACTGTGATAAGACATATTTAAGTGATATCTTCTGTTCTATAGTAGGATTGTGTTATAGCATTTTAAATGGAAGTATCTTCACTGAAATTATCCCTGTTTGTGTATTATTTATGTAGGTCATGTTTAGTTGTAGACTTGTCAGCCATAATATAAAACATAAAAAGTCTACTGCAACTGATTTTTTATTATTTTGTTGTTCCTTCTACAGGGATGCAATTAAATAAACTGTTGTCAATAAGCCCTTCAAACATTAACATTTGCATAGTGCAGTAGTTTAAATGAACAATGCAGTAGTTCAATTTTCTCACAGTGCAATAACGCATTGCTTTTATGGTGGTCTCTAAAGTACTTTAAATTGCAGTAGTTTCTATTTTAATCGCATTTTAAGTTTCAAACTACTTCCTTAATGTGTTTCATATCTACTTTACCTCTAAAAAAAAACAACAAAACCCACGTTTGAAATTGATGAGCTTTAGATTCAAAATTTTAAAGAACTATTTGGATCTACTGAATACTTTGCTATAGGTTTTCATACAACAACTTATGTAAAACATGTGTTTTCCCAAAAAGACTTGGATAGGTTTTTTGAATGGTTTAATATTTTTGAATAAACATTTTAAATACTTTTAAAAAAATATTTAAATACCATAGAAATTATTTTAAAATATATAATATATATAAAAAATATCAAATCATTTTAAAAGCTTATCCGAAAAATATTTAATCGTTTGGAAAGCGTATCCGAAAATATTAAATTGAGACCTACATTATTATCTTTCTAAAACTAAACCACATCTTTGTGATAAGGGAGAGATCACTGCAGATCTACAGATCTTGGGAAACTCAACACTTCTATATTTAAAATTATTAAAGCCATTATTAAAGGGACAAATTAAGCCCCCAAACCACCTTGTCTTAATATCTAATCTTAGTGAAGAATTTTTGGTGCACAGATGTACCATATGACTGTTTGTGAGAAATGGCAACGCTTACAACCACTATGGATGCCATTGGTGACTGCCAATTATTGAACATTTTCACGTTTGGTGTTGCAATGTCTACCTGAATTTTTAAATTTTACTAGGGAGACTAGTGAGGATTTTAAGTGAGGAACACTCTAATATTAAACTACATTTTATTATTATTTTAATCTACACCTGTTTTACATATGTTTTCCCTCTCACGACCAATAGAAAATCAGGAGATTTTGAATCCTGTTCAATGATAGGCTACATTCATGATTTACCATGCAGATGACTAAATACGTTTATAAAAATCTTTTATCAAACACCAGTTTGTAGTAAATTGTAAAAATGTTTGTAAAGTTTAATCAAAATAGCCAATTTGGAAGTCAGAGTTTCAAAAGTTTCCAAATTATTTACCTGTATTTGCCTACATTTTGCAATTCTGTATCTCTATTAATGCCGGGCTTGACCATTTTGTTTGGAATCTAGGAGCCAGCTAAAAAAAATTAGGAGCCAGTAATTTTTAATGAGAAAATGCAATTCCTAAAGGGACACTATAGTCACCAGAAACAATACAGCTTGATGTAGTTGTTCTAGTGTCTATAGCCTGTCCCTGCAGGCTTTTCAGTATAAACACTGCCTTTTCAGTGAAAAGGCAGGGTTTACATTGCTGCTTAGTAATACCTCTACTGACAGTCATTCGGATGGCCACTAGAGTGTCTTGGCTCACTGCAAGCTCTGCATGGAGACACTGAATGTTCCTCATAGAGATTCATTAATTTAATGTATCTCTATGAGGAGATGCGGCTTGGCACATTTTCTGCGCATGCACAAAATCCTCCCAATGCTTTCCTAAGGGAAAGTATTGGTTTAGCTGAGATCATAAAGATTGATAATCTCAGCCATGGAGGTGGAACCAGCCATGGCGAAACTGGCACAGCGTGGTAGAAAAGGTGAGTAAAAACACCTTCTTTATGCGATTGGAGAGGGCAGGTACCTAAACATGCACGCACTCTGACAGGCTCACATATACACTCACGCCGACAACAGGCTTGCAGTCACACACTCTGATGGGCTCGCACACACTGACAGGCACACACACAGGCACACACAGGCACTCTGACAGGTTCATACACACTCTGACAGGCACAAACACAGGCATATATGCAAACGCACTCTCACAGGTTCACACACACTCACTCTGACAGGCACACATACAGGCATATACACACTCACTCTGACAGGCTCACACACACCCACTTACTCTGACAGGCTCACACACTCACTCACTCTGACAGACTCACACACAGGCATACATACACACTCACTCTGACCGACTCACACACCCTCACTCTGACCGGCTCACACACCTTCACTCTGACCGGCTCACACACCCTCACTCTGACAGGCTCACACAAACTCACTTTGACATGCTCACACACACTCACTTACTCTGACAGGCTCACTCTGACAGGCTCACACTCACTCTGACAGGCTCTTTCTCTCTCACACACACACACACACACACACACACACACACACTTACATTTTTGTTTTAATTGAACCCTCCCTACCTTTGGGAGAGCTGAGTGGGTCTTTCCCTGGGGTCCAGTGGGTCTGCTCTCTTACTGTGTGCGAGGGAGCAGTACTCTGCATGTAGCTCCTCTCTGCTCCCTTGCTCTCTCTGTCATATTCCGGCCCCAGCATCATTACAGAGCGCGAGCAGAAAGGAGCTACAGGCAGAGTACTGCTCCATCGGCCAGCCTCCTCCATGCTCCTCAAGGTGGCCGCTCCAATATTCAAAGCTCAGGCAGCCACATTAACTAAATAGCTGGCAAATCTCAGGTGCCAGGGTGAAATTTCTAGTCCCCATTGCGTCCTGGTGCCTGGGATTTATCGAGCCCTGCATTATAGGAATTATGTGTTTAGTGGAAAATAAATATATATATATTTTGCAGGCTGTTATAAAAATAATTTACAAGTCTCATATCTAAGTTTAAATATCTAAGTTGGTTCCTGCACAGTCCAGTTAAAACTATTATTGCACTCTAGACATACCCTTGTAACTGGACATGCAGTGAGAAAAATTCTAATCTCTTTTCCATATAGTAAAACATGTGTTACATTTGATACACTAATATGGCTTGCTTGTCACTTTCTGTTCAGAGATCTCATGGTGATTCTGGACTGTTTCCCTTCAGGCAGTTTTCTGAAAAAGCTACTAAAAGCTGGCAAATGATAACAAAGGCATTGCATAAGTATTATACAAAAAATGAAATAGGATTATATATGTTACTAACATACCTGTAATTGCATAGTTTGTTACAGTAATCTTAGTGAGTCAAAGTGAAGTGTCAGATTTTCAGTATTATACAGTAAAGATGTGCATAACACTATATGCTACATTTGTATTGTATTGAAGAGAATCTTTGAAATCAAAATTGTATTTAATATTTCCACTCTTGGTTTATATGTTTAAAGCATACAGTAAATTTAAAGCAGACCTGCTAGGGATAATCATTTAAAAATAAATAAAACTGAACCCATTAGAGAGTTTAAAACATTCCATTTCACTTAAAGGAATTCAGTCAGTAAAGACAGCAGCAAAAAGACAGCTTGAGGGTATAACTAAATGTTTAATTGCAATGCCTTATATAATTATGAAATAGTAATTATTCACCCTTAAACCTAAAGGGACACTATAGGCACCCAAACCATTTCAGCTCATTGAAGTGGTCTGGGTGCTGTGTCCCTATTGCACTTGCACTTTTGCAGTGTTTACATTGCAGCGCTTAGTCTGCCCTCTGTGGTTGTCTACCAGACAGCCACTAGAGAACTTCCACGTAATCTGACACTGGGCTTTCTCATGCTCTGTATGAGGGCCTCCAGCATCAGTTTTTTCCCCATAGGAAAGCATTGATTAATGCTTTGCTATGGGGAAATCGTAATACAAGTGTGGGGGAGAAGCGTTGGCGGAGCCTGACCCTGCGCCGAGGGACATCGGCGCTGGATTCAGGTAAGTGACTGAAGGGGTTTTAACCCTTTCAGCACTGCGAAAGGGGAACGTGAGGGAGGGGGTACTGTAGGGACCTATAGTGCCAGATAAACTGCCTTGTTTTCCTGGCACTATAGGATCCCTATAATCTCCTGGGTTAAATTTACATGCATTTCCTAAACAGTTATATAAAGGTATTATAAATCAATTAAAGGGACAGTGGTTTAAGCTTTCTTTCCTGTACATATTGTGAGTGAAAATGTAGTTTGGTAGTTGATGGCATATACATTGGGCCTGATTTACTGAACAGCAGCCTGAGGTTTAAGAGTTAAATGTCCCAGGGAGAGATGTTAGGTTTGCAAGATGCATCACTGGTACTCTGCAAACCACGGTATGGGTCCCTGGAGCGGAGCACTTGGAGAGCAGGGTGGGCCAGTACTCCAATAGCACCAGCTGCTAAGTAACAGTCGGACTAGAACTTTTATTTTGCTTAGTAGTTTCACTTATGTCTAATTGCACCTCACCTGTATCTGATCAATTAGCTAGCAAGCTTTTAAAAAGAAGGGATCAGCATGCTGCAGAGTGAGGAGGAAAAGCCAGAGGAATGGTGTCTTGCAGTTATACTTTTTGTAAATTGGCAAGTGGGAAAACCACCCAATTCCAGATAGGGATTTGCTGTGTATAGTAAGTGCACAAGCAAGAGCAAGGAATTTTGTTTTGTTTATTTTTCACTTTTGAAACACCTGTATATATATTTCACTGAATAAAGCTGAAAAACTGAGCTGGATGTGTCCTGGACTTTCATTACCCTAGAAGGCTGTGGTTACAAGATCTGTGACAAAATCCTACCTGGAAAAGAGGTGGTGTGTTGTAATATACAATTTGTAATAATAGACACTGTTACATAGACTCTGTTCACATTCCCACCTCTCTCAGAACTGTGTCACTAAGGGTATGCTGCTACTTTTTTAAGTGTTTAGTCACTTCTCATTGCCTATGGCTATATTTAGTGTCTGTTTACCTACAGCAAAATTTCACAAATAGAGATAGGTAGTTGGCGTGGAACTTCTAATCCCCAAACATCTGACCATATTCAGGCAACGCTTTGTTGATTGTTCAGTTTTACATTCACATGGCGCTTTGGAGATACAGAATTTGACCAAACAGCCAATAAAACCAGATCCATCTCATTTTGCCCAAAACCAAATGTTCAAGTCTAGTAGTGATCAATGGCTCACATTATTATCTATGGGAGCCACTACTATCTACTAAATGACTAGTGTAGAACCCTGTTTATATTTGTTACTGGCTGCTTCTATCCGAAAAAAGGTGGCCCTGTGAAAAGAGGCTAATGACAGTTACCTATTAAAACACAAGATTATATTGTTTCAACCCAGTTACTACTTTTTACTGGCCAACTACTACTTGTCCTTTGCTACTTGCAACTAATGGTAAAACTCCAGGTGTGAGGTTCTGTGTTTTACAAGCTAGCTACTAATAAATACCTGTAGCTGTAGCTTTTAACAGTGATAGGCTGCAAAATTGAAGTAAGACGGCTGTAAACTTGGTGATAATTTTAGCCACTACCAACTGTCAGGGCTGCCATCTGAAATTTTGAGGCTCCTCACACAGCTCAAGGCCTGGACACCGTTGGCCCGCCCCCCGTGTCTGCCCATGCCCACCCATGACTCCACTTACAGGGCCCACCCATTAATTTGCTGTAATTCAGTTTAGAGCAGTTAATTAATTGGGTTGCCATCTCATACAGTTGGGGGGAGTCTCATTCACTGAGCTAACATTACTTACAGATGAGCAGTCTCACTGCCTGTAGGATAATCTCATTCATTGTTGAGCAAGCTTGCTCACTTGATGGCTATCTCATTCACTGCAAGGCAGGCTATTTTATTTCAGATCAGTGAGTCTTACTCACTGTACAGTAAACTCATTCACTTCAGAGCAGACTCACTCATTGGAGCATAACCTCATCCACTGCTAATATTATTATTATTATTATTATTATTATTATTATGATATATATAGTGCCAGCAAATTCCGTACCACTTTACAATGGGATATCCCTCATTTATAATTTCTCTTCATGGTAATTTTATACAGTTTACATCAAGCATGTCAAACTTGTGGCCCGCAGGCCACATGAGGCCCACAATGGATATATTTGCTGCCCACCTACCTTGGGGCCACTTTGTGTTGTAGCTGTGACCAGTTGCAAGACAGGAAAGATATTTCCTGTCTGATTCTTGTCTTCCCTCCCACGGTCGATCGCGTGCTCTTGCAGGCCAGCCACTCCCCCTTCTGCTTGCAGTGTTAGAAGAGCGTCTGGCCAGCTTGAGCAGAGAAGAGCTGGGCTTGAACTGAAGGACAGGCAGCTCATCTTAAGGTAGGAGAAGAAGGGGTTGGGGGACCTTCCGGTGTAGTGTGCTAAATTTGGGGGAGAGGGGCAGTGTATTAATATGAGGAGGGAGGGGGCAGTGTATTAAATTACGGGGTAGTGTATTAGATTGGGCGGAGGGGGCAGTGTATTAGAGTGGAGGGAGGGAGGCAGTGTATTGGATTTGTGGGCAATGTATTGGATTTGTGGGCAGTGTATTAGAATGGGGAGAGGGCAGTGTATTGGATTTGTGGGCAGTGTATTAGAATGGGGAGAGGGGGCAATATATTAGATTAGGTCTGCATGGAGGCGCTGAACGCTCCCCATGGGGATGCTGAGTGGCCGTGCAGCTTTTTGCCACAAATGCACAATAGCCTCCCATTGCTTTCCTGGCCAAAGTGAAGAACACACTCATAGGACTTCAAAATCAACAAGATAATGTCATTTTTTTTCACAGCTGTGCCATACATTCACCAATCACCAAAGAAACTGTGCAAACACTCCTTTTTTACAATGTTCTATTACTTTTCTGAAAGTGCGGCATTGAGCTTAAATCTTCCCCTTTTGTTTTGTCAGTTTCCTGACTTCTCTTAGGGATTTTTTATAAAAATATAAGAATAAAACTTTATTGTGTTCATTGCATTCATCCTGTAGTTATTATACTCATTCTCATTGGTCCTACAAATTATGCGTGTTCCAAAGTATTCACATTAAAGCACAAATATTCTTTTTTTCCAAATTACAATAAGTATCACAAAAATATGAATAAAAATGCTTCTGGTTGCTAGTAATTGTATTCCTGGAAATAAACTTTTCAAAAATGCCATTATAAGTTTTACGTTGCATATATGGTAAACAGAGCACCTTGGTTAAATCTGGCATTGTATTTTATATAAGACATTGCAGGTTGTATATATCTCCTAGTATGTTCACTCCCTTTGGCAGAGAGAAACTGAGCATTGCTTGTCACAGAAATTTGTTCTCTATCAGGTGAACACCACTGCTGGATTGGTAAAGGAGCAAATGTGACTGTTATATATTGAAGTACCCTGTATTTTTTATTATTGCTCACCCATTTTAATAGCTGACATAAATATAATACATAAATGTTCAAAATTCAGGTTATTATGTGCAACTGTAAAGAAAAAAATAATAATCACACCACAATATGAGTCAAACATGAATAATTCATCAAATTAAATTTGGTGTATATAGTTTCAAGCAGTACAGCTGCCAAATGGACTTAAAAGATGTAACCATTATAATGTTAGGTGAACCATAAACACCCTTTCTACACTCAGAAAAAATAGTTTTGCTACATTTGCTTGTCATGGGTGTAGAACATGTCCCCCCCCCCCTTTTTTTTTACACAAATCATAAGCAGACATTTATCTGAAGTGCATTGTATTAGTTTATATATAGCATATAGAAATATGTGTTAATTATGAGCCAAATTTTAGTTATCAAAATAATTGATGCATTTAATCTAGCAACAGCTTACATTCCTTTTGTTGATACGCATTTGTTAGACTATTTATATTTTCACTGCATACCAAAATAGATCTTTTATATTGCATAAAAGCCCTTAATAAAGCACATAGTAGGATATCCATCTAATGTAGCACATCGTGGGCGACAGAATTGATGGTTTCCTCACCTCCTGCACGTTTATGAAGTTTCTCTCACAGGTAAAGCACTCGGGGAAATATTTTCTGCTGAATCAAATCATTCTCTTCAGTTCATATTAATTGTACTTTATTGAGTTTTGCAAAAGTGCAAAAAATAATTAGCACAACAGTCTTATGTTATGTGAAAAGATAGACAAATAATATATCTTGCAATTTATACAGACAAGGAAGGAAACATTACAATATATCAAAAAGAAAATACCACAATACAAGTTATTAAGACAAGGACAATATACAACACCATCGTCAAATTCCTAGTACCAATAGATCACACAAGCCAACATGGGTAGAGGTTATTGGGTGGAGGTTATTGTTACTCACAGGTTGGTTTTCCAAGCTATGATCATAGAAAGGAGGAGTCAGGACCTTGAGACTTAGACTGATGGTAATACTTGTTCCAAGGGTATCAAATTCCAGCAATTTGTTTTCTAGTTTGCTGTAAGCGCTGACATAGCTTTATCACTTTTTTTAAAAAGAGGACACGTAATGCATAAATGCACAGAAGGCAAGGACCCCTAAGAAATGTAATGTGTACGTTATGCTATTGGAATATGCTTCCACATCTCAAAGGTGGGATAACCCACATTTGCGCTTGTTAAATCAAACCCAACACCTTTCTTTCCCAAACTGTTTTTATTGTATGTTTTCTACAATACATTTTAGAAACAACAACAAGAGGAAAGATTTCATTATAAATAAAAAGGTGAAGCAAAAATATTCAATTTTCTTTTCCCAGAGAGGAACATAAACAGTTGTCTGTAGTAAAAGTAGACAAGGCAGGTAAGAAACTGGCACCATAGGAAAAAGATTAGGTATATCATTCTATGGTCTTACATGTGCTCAGCATTTCAATACCTACACATCTTGATAGGCCTTAAATTTAATCTCCGCTGCAAGCCTGGAGAATTCATGACACACTCGCAAGGGGTGAATGTCTTCTCAATTTTGAGCCCTGATAATATGATTATTTTTGGCAGAAAAGGGGTGTTTTTTCCTTAGAGAACTAACACCAATAACTTCAATACCAAATCCAGGTTGTTGTCAGACTTAGCAATCAGTCTTTGATGCCACTGAAATGGTTGGTTTTAGGCAGTACATTCATTACCTAATTAACTCCAGAAAATGGACAAGGGAATTGAATAGAGCTGCCTATGTATCAATGTTTTAGGGGAATATAGATAAATTAAACTCTAGTGTCTAAGGCTTAAAATGAAATAATTGAGACTGTCTATAAAACATTTAGTAGAGAATTAATTTAGGTTGACTTTGGCCGACCTCTCATAAGTCAGCTAATATTTCACAACCACATAAATTCCAGCTGCTGAATACATTCTGAAAAAAACAAAACATCACTATGGTTTCTGTGTATACTAAAAATATAAATAAATCTAAAAATCTAAAAAAAAAAGCTTATTTAATGTAATCAAAAGACATTTTAGCACTTAGTAAATACTTCCCAAAGTGACTAAAATAAACAATTTCACATTGATTCTAAACTATGTTTATGTAATTGGATTATTTTTGCATGACTGAATATAATATTGACTTTTTCCCATCTTTGTTGATCTATGTTGTCATAACGGCACCCATTATTGAGTTCTGCTTCGGAGATTACTTGACTTGAGCCAGGGGAAATAAAAAGATGATGACGCCAACATAAATCTTTTATTACTTTGCATGCAACATTTTAGTGAATTTTTATTTTATTGTATAGACTAAGGAGCTTTATTAAAAAAAAAAATATATATATATATATATATATATATATAAGTCACTACTAAATGCTGATATATTGTTCAATTAAATGTAGTTTAAAATTTTGTGGTTTAAAGTGTGTAAAGCTTTCACTTGTAATGTGCATAAACTTCTGCAGAATCATTATTTCTAGAGCAATATTGTAGAATTATAGCTTTCTTTTTTATGTTATATTTTTGCATATTTGCATATTTTGCATGGACTGCTGGGAGAAAGCACAAAACTGATTGGATGAACATTTAATAGATATCACCAATACTCTGCAAAAACATTAATACCATTACATAAGGTTTGATGGTATGCTAATAGAATCCTTTTTTTTTTATTAAACAATACAAGTTTTTTTTTTATGGAAACTGCAACATTCACAACTATTTACTATAACAAAATCAAAAGTGCTGACTAAAATATGTTACCTGTGTATACATTATTAAGGTTATTCACTAAAGTGAGAACTCAATGTTAATTTAAAGTAATTAAACTAGCAATACAATCTAGACATAATATTAGTATCATGAAAATAATATGGAAAACAGGCTTAAATACAGTGTTGAGCAAAAAACAGGGTGCAAGAGAATACTGAGAACGGGCAGCAGCTGAAATAGCCTGCCCTTCGGTGAGTCCCCGCTCAGATCTCAAACTAGTTTTAGCTCATCTTGTGCCATTACAGAGAGAACATCTCTGAAACATATCAGGCTGGTCCCACCCATATGGGCAGTCCAGATCCGAAATGCCAGCAAGATCTCTCTGCACGAGAGACACAGCAACCCCAGACGATCGTTTCAGCCTCATTAGGCATCATCAGTGAGGCATAGCTGATATCTCTCTAGGCACCGTGAGCAAGGGGTCCACGTCTGGATTACCCTTTAAACTTGTGGAGAGCAAAAAACAGGGCGAAATAGAATACTGAGAGTGGGCAGCAGCTGAAATAGCCTGCCCTTCGGTGTGTTCCCGCTCAGATCTCAAGCTGGTTTTAGCTCATCTTGTGCCATTACAGAGAGAACATCTCTGAAACATATCAGACTGGTCCCACCCTTACAGGCAGTCCAGATCAGGTTAACGAGCAGCACACTTCCCTGCTGGGTGGCCTGCCATTTGGTAGGTCATTCGTATTTAGGTGAATGAAAAGTAGAACCAATATGAACAACTGGCAAATACCGAACAAACAGACAAATCACAGTTAAATGATAGTAATCCAAAGACAGAGAGGTCTGTCACACATACATACATAAAAGTTTGATGTATATTGTGGAGGATGTAGAATTTAAAAATGTAAAAACATAAGAGAAACCAATAGTGCAGATCAATTATAATAGAAGTAAACAAAAGTTAACTGGAAACACTCACAAAGATGGAGCCAAAAAATGCATTTGGCTCTGATGTTTAGCGCCTGTGGATCATTTATGGGAGATCCAGCACCCTCTGTGTGAAGATGGATTCCAAGTAGATGGTATGACACTTCTGGTAAAGATATAAACTATTTATTAGGTAAAAATATAGAAAGTAAAAATGATGTAAAAACCCAATAAGGTATAAGTGCTTCCAAATAAGTGGGCATCCAAGACGCGTTTCGCCAATTCAGGTTTCTTCGGTTGGAAAGTGCATGATGGGATGTGTCCATGTAAGTAATGTTTACATTTAAGTAATGTCCATTAGTCAAAATTTTTCCAGGCTTTTTGGAGTCAGTGGAACGCACCTTTGCATTTAAATTTTTCTTCAGTGCCATTCGATTACGTACTTCCTCCTTCTCTCGTTGGGATTTTTGCATGTATTACGTGACGACGTTTCAGAGCGTCTACCCTCTCGTGGAATGCAAGATGCGTTACGGCACTAATTTATTTCATCTCCTGGCGTAATATTCTGAGTGGAGTGCAAACAGCATTCTTACTTCTGCATGTGTCAATCATAAAAGAGTCCATACGTATACATATAGTCCATATAACAACAAGAAGTATATCTGATGAAAACACCAGAGCCAAGTGCACTCTTTTGGCTCCATCTTTGTGAGTGTTTCCAGTTAACCTTTGTTCACCAAAACAATTCCAGTGTATGTTGGCACTCAAGGCTGTAACTGGGTCAGGTATGAAGGTTACCCACCTAATAACCTCAAGGTAAAATCTAAAAAAAACTAAATATTGATACCACACTCCAAATTTGATGCTGAGAAAAAGTATTTCATTTATATACTATAGAAGGTAGTTAATTAGTGCATCACTTCAATCAAAAAAGAGAAGAATTGATAAAATGTACAAAAATATTTACATGAAGATTGCTGACGGCATTCTGTACACTGATTATATACAAAAGATTTAGCCAATATTTGTAAATCAGATTTAAAAAAAAATCATTATGTTAAATCTTTGTATAGATTCATTAAAAAATTACATATATAGTGCATACAGAGATTATTGCAAGTATAAGATAATTCATATGTCCTGTAAACTGTCTGCATAAAGAACTGTTTAGTAGATATGTTTATGAGACCAGATCCCAAAGTCAACACTGTAATAGTGCATAATGCACTTACAGTGTCAGCCAATAGTAGAGTTATTATAAATCATGAATGGACAACTATCCCACACACAGTGGCGTACACACATCCCATGAGGCCCCGGTGCAAAATTGATCTGTGGGCCCTTTCCCCTCCCCCATCTCTCTTCTCCCCTCCCCCATCTCTCTTCGCCCACGTCAGACACACACACACATACATACAAACACACATACATAGACACACACATACATACATACATAGACACACACATAGACACATACACCCAGACCGATACATACAGACACATACACACATACATACACACACACACAACACACATACATACCATCAGACAGGTGCACATACATACATAAAGACCGACACACGCACAGACACAGACAGGCACACACACATACATGCAAGAAAGTGGGGTAATGAAAGTGGAACAGAAGGGTCACAACAAACAAAACCCAGTGGAGCGCTAATCTAAATTATTTGACTCACCCTTATATTAAGGGGTATGCAGTACGAGAAAATCTAAAAGGAAAAAAATATAATGGAAACAATGGTGTAGTATATCTGGACTTGATATTCTTAGAGAGAAGAGCTGTATATGTAACAAACTCACATGGTTCAGAGCCTGACAGGGATAGGCTCAGATTATAAACGCAGAGGTATTTTAAAGCAAATACCAAGCTTCTTCAATAACTGTATGGTGATCCTCAAAGAAAGGGAGCGAAAGGGAACAATGGACCAGAGTCCTAGTGTGTTATCTTCAACCCAATATAGCAGTCAAACAAGTACAAGTGCTTGCTCACCTTTAAGAGAGCCAATTCAAACTGGGCTCTCAGTGTGATAGGTAGTGTGCCTTTAAGAGGGCACTGCTATTCTTTGTTTGCAGGAGAATAGATGCAGGACGTAGGCTCATATGAACAATCTAAAATTAATTTATTGTAAAACACTTACATAAAATACAAAGTAAAAGTCCCATAAAATAATGGTGAAGAGATGAGTCCTCGTCCGAGACGCGTTTCGCCTTATAGAAAGGCTTTTTCAATCGGTATCCTGCTTGTATAATCCCGCCGGTTTAAATAGCCAGAAAGTCCTTCCCTATTGGTACTTGTTACCTTCCGGATCACCAAATAAGGAGAGGGGTGTGTTCGCCATCTGTTGTGAATGTTCGTAATTACGGAAGTGACGTATCGTACTTGCCGCAACGTCACTTCCGTTTTTTTCGGAACCGCCATTTTCATTGTTGGCAAACATATAATCTTCAAATGTACTTGTATAGCATTTTCATGCTTGGTATTCCATACAAAATATGGACATAGAAGAGAAGGAAAGGAGGGGTCAATGTAATACATTAACTTCATGGACATTAAAACCCACAATAAATAAAGAGATAGATTGAAACAGAAAAATCTCACTTCAGAATAAACCAAAACAAAGTAATATCCCTTCATTCTAACAAAGAGCAGTTAGTATTTTCTATGTAAGGCAACTTGCCCTATTAGCCTTATGTGTAAGGTACATGGATGCATACAAGAGTTTTCAATATCGTTACTCCCTTAAAGAGACACACATCTAGTTAGTGATTTTACAAAATCTAGAGATAAACTCAAGTTCATGTGGTCTATATGTAGCAACTTGCCCCATCAGCCATATGTATGGGGTACATAAGTGTACAAATTGATCTTTAATATAGTTATTGCTTTAAAGGCTTTAAAGTACCCACCATACTTACCCTACTAAGACGCCATACACCAATGACTTAATTGGCCTTAGTAAAGGTGGTTTCGCATGCACCCTGCTCTGGCATGAAACACTAGCCCCAAGACTTTAGACGGCAGACCATATAATAATACCGATCAGGGGTGGACTGACCACTAGGGCACTTCGGACATTGTCAATTTGGAAGATCATATTAACAAAGCTTATAAAATTAAGGACTAACTTACATGTTTTTCCAAGAATATAATTTATGTATTAAAATGCCAGTGCAACTTAATTTATGTTGGCAGAACCATAAGATGTCAACACATAAGATATGCTATTTGTTATTAATTTCATTTTCAATTTCAATTTCATTTGTATTCAGCCTTCTTTTTCATCAGATATACTTCTTGTTATTATATGGACTATATGTACAGTGCCTTGCAAAAGTATTCACCCCCCTTGGCATTTTTCGGGTTTTGTTGTCTCACAACCTGGAATTAACATGGATTGTTTGAGGATTTGCATCATTAAATTTACAGAACATGCCCACAACTTTGAAGATGTGTTTTTTGTATTGTGAAGCAAACAACAAATAGGACAAAATAACAGAAAAGTCAATGTGCATAACTATTCACCCCCTTGAAGTCAATACTTTGTAGAGCCACCTTTTGTGGCAATCACAGCTCCAAGTCGCTTTGGATAAGTCTCTATGAGCTTGCCACATCTTACCACTGGGATTTTTGCCCATTCCTCCTTGCAAAACTGCTCCAGCTCCATAAAGTTGGATGGTTTGTGCTTGTGAATAGCAATCTTTAAGTCTGACCACAGATTTTCTATTGGATTGAGGTCTGGGCTTTGACTAGGCCATTCCAACACATTTCCATGTTTCTCCTTAAACCACTCAAGTGTTGCTTTAGCAGTGTGTTTGGGGTCATTGTCCTGTTGGAAGGTGAACCTCCATTCTAGCCTCAAATCACGCACAGAGTGGTACAGGTTTTGCTCAAGAATAACCCTCCATCTTTCCCTGAACTCTGACCAGTTTCCCAGTCCCAGCTGCTGAAAAATATCCCCACAGCATGATGCTGCCACCACCATGTTTCACTGTGGGGATGGTGTTCTTTGGGTGATGTGATGTGTTGGGTTTGAGCCAGACATAACATTTTCTTTGATGGCCGAAAAGTTCAATTTTAGTCTCATCAGACCAGAGCACCTTCCTCCATACATTTTGGGAGTCTCCCACATGCCTTTTCGCAAATTTAAAATGTGCCATTTTGTTTTTAGCTGAAAGTAATGGATTTCTTCTGGCCACTCTGCCATAAAGTCCAACTCTATGGACCCTATGTACATACCCCACTCTCTGCTGTGGAACTCTGCAGCTTCTCCAGGGTTAAGTTAGGTCTTTGTGCTGCCTCTCTGATTAATGCCCTCCTTGCCCAGTCCATGAGTTTTGGTGGGAGGCCATTTCTTGGCAGGTTTGCTGTTGGTTATCTATCATTTGGTTATGATAGATTTGATGGTGCTCCTGGGGATCTTCAAAGATTTGGAAAGTTTTTTATAACCTAACCCTGACTTGTACTTCTCAACAACATTGTCCCTTACTTGTTTGGAGAGTTCCTTGGTTTTTCATGGCAGTGTTTGGTTAGTGGTGCCTCTTGCTTAGGTGTTGCAGCCTTTCGGGCCTTTCAAAAAAGGTGTGTATATTTAATGACCGATCATGTGACACTTAGATTGCACACAGGTGGACATCATTTCACTAATTATGTAACTTCTGAAGGTAATTGGTTACACCAGAGCTTTTTATGGGCTTCATAACAATGGGGGTGAATACATACGCACATGCCAATTTTCTGTTTTCTATTTCTAAAAAATAGTTTTCTGTATAGATTTTTCTCATTTCACTTCACCAACTTAGACTATTGTGTTCTGATCCATCACATAAAATTCAGATTAATAAAACATTGAACTTAAGGCTGTAATGTAACACAATAGGTAAAAAGTGAAAGGAGGTGAATACTTTTGCAAGGCACTGTATATGTATGGACTCTTTATGATTGAGACATCCAGAAGTTGGAACGCTATTTGCGCTCCACTCTGAATATTATGCCAGGAGATGACATAAATTAGTACTGGAACACATCTTGCATTCCACAAGAGGGAAGATGCTCTGAAACGTCGGTACGTAATACACACGACAATCCCAACGAGAGAAGGAGGAAGTATGTAATTGAATGGCTCTGAAGAACGCTGACTCCGAAAAGCCTGTGAAAATTTGGACTAGTAGACTATTTAAACATTACTTACATGAACACATCTCATCATGCACTTTCCAACCGAAGAAGCATGAATTGGCGAACGCATCTTGGAGTTCCTGTTGGGTTTTTATATCGTTTTTACTTTATATATTTTGACCTAATAAATAGTTTATATCTTTACCAGAAATGTCATACCATCTACTTGGAATCCATCTTCACACAGAGGGTGCTGTTTTCCCATAAATGATTCACAGGCACTAAACACCAGAGCCAAGTGTATTCTCCATCTTTGTGAGTGTTTCCAGTTAACTTTTGTTTACCTCTATTATTATAATAGATGTGCACTATTGGTTTCTCTAATTTTTTTTACGTTTTTAGATTCTACATCCTCCCCAATATACATCAAACATTTATGTATGTATGTATGTATGGATATTTAGTATTGTGCTCCACCCCTTATTTGTTATTTTTTTGTCCTGTTTTGGTGCGGGTAAACGGGATCCCTCACAGGAGTGTTTTGAGCACATACTACTATTACCACTGTAATTTTTGCATTGTCATCTCTAATTGTTACAGTCCCTCATTCTCTACATCACTAAATGTTACTGAAACACAATTACCTCCCATGAACTGTTGTGTACACAGCAATGTCATCACCTCATTATACTCCAAGCGTGCTCCAGAGAAATGCCATATAGGTACGTGTTCACTTATGCATCCCATCCATACTGCTGTATGCACCCATGTGCGCATGCTTTTGTCACCATGGGGCGTTTAATTAATTTAGATGGTGCTTAGATGGTGCTACACTAACACATGAAAAAAATTAGTACTGCAATCCATTGCTAACCTTGTGCAGAAATGCAATTTATGTCAGTTCCTCTTTACATATCATCCATTCCTCAGAGATAAGTGCTTGGATGCTGGTTTCAAGGTTGTCTCAATGTTCTGCTTGGCTGGGTATATTCCTTTTTAAAAACCTGACAACACTATACAATCTGTGTGTCATGTAGCTAGTATGTTATTGCTTTCAACACCTTACCTCTACCATTATTATTGCAATGAGAAAATATGTAGCCCTGCTCACCATTTTTTCTTTTGATCACTCACTCATCAGCACTACTATTAAATCAATTACTCATGTAGCAGAGTTTTACACTGCCACCGAGATTTTATCATGTGTTTTGGTTATAACTACTAACTGCTAATGACACATAGATTCCTTAACCTGGAAGCCCATGATGGTATTTGCTTCTCTGTCCTCAGGGCAACTTTTGACATTTACTATGCTATGCATAAGACCAGGAGGCAGTTATGTGTCATATATATATATATATTTAGTCAAAGACCTAATATTACTGTATTTTCAGTCTGCTATGTCCATGTCAGGATACTTCTACTGGGCATTGGAGAATATACCAATATATAATTTTTTGCTCTATTATACATTCAGACACAATTTATATTTCCTAAATTCTTTAATGGTATTCAAGTCATGTTCTGAATGTGTAGTTAATCTGTACATGTTTACTCTGTGGATTCAAGAAACTCCCAATACTGTGGTGTACTCTCCCTTGGCACATGTATTATCTGGTGTTTACTGCTGTGTTCTGGTGCGTGAGCTTGGTTTTGATATCGCAAGTTGGGGCATCTGACTATTGTTTCTGCTTGATGTCTTGGTTGGGATTATTGCCCATTCTTTCATGCCCAGTTGACGTATTTTTATTTTCAATATATAGTGTGTAAGAACATATACAGTAGTCTTGTCCATCCTCATGTGGTACATCCATGCTACTTATTTGATTAATATAAGCATTCATCACAAAAACAGATAATGGGAGAACCCTGAGAATTGTCAAAGCTTTGACAAACTCAGTAGCTTGGCTTTCGGCTAGTCCATGCTCATGTCATGAAAATGTTTTTGCTCACTTGTGCCATTGCAAAGAGAAACTATATCTTTCATTCTTGTGTCATTGTCTTTAGCTGGGGATATAATCTTCTACCATATTCCTTCTAAATGTGATCTTCTTTCTTTGCAGTTCCTTACTTTCTGTTACAGCCAGATTTTAATCTATTAAATGTGTTGATTATACTTTTTGTTTTGCCTTATTGTTTTCATGTAGTAGCTTATCGGATGGTTAATAATGATAGTGAATGACATTAACCATTCGGGAATTGAAATACCCTTACCCTATTGTGGTTTCTGGTAGTTTAGATTCATAGTGCATCTCAGTGTATGACTTGCTTTGAATTACTGTGTGCCACAACCTTTCAACCATGACTAGTATTAGAGAATTTGTGAATTTCTGGATTCTTGACTATGTTCACACTTGTTGGTTCTTTGTCCACCCTATCTTGTAAGAGATTTTTCTGTTAAAATGATGCTCCAAGCACCAAAACAACTTTAATGTACTTAAGTAGTTTTGGTGAATAGACCTGCAGCGTAAATGCTAATTTCTCTACCACTTATTATCTGTCATGCAGTTAACGGAGCATGAGACAAAAACTCCTAAATCTTCTAAATTAAACAGACTGTGCAATAAGGGAAGTGTAAAAATTGAGAATCTTTTTTAGGAAATGTGCATGGTGGCTGTGCGAGTCACAGCTTGGGGAAAGGTGACCAGGGCTGAATAAACAAAATGATTTAACATTTAAATACCAGAGAATGGCATAGTTAGCCTGCAGAGGTATGCTCTATACATAAAAAACACTTAATTCAGTTAAAGTTGTTTTGAGTATCCCTTAAAGCCATGCCACTGTAAGCTCTAGTATAACTCCTTTTTTTCCCCGAGTTATATCATTAATTTATTTGAGTGTTAGAAAGAAATTCTACTAGAAAGGGTTAATGCCAGAATTACAATATTGCTGCAATTGTGGTCTTAAAATATGTTCAATGCAGTCATGTTGAAAGTTAAATATGCTGCATTAAAAGTGACTTTCTACTCCTTGGGGTGTCTATGTTGTATGACATGAAAGTATTACATCTAAATATGTTTATTCACAGATATGTCATGGTTCATATTGGTGTATTGAATTCCCTTGTGCATTTCAAATCAATTACATTGCCTTGTACACAATTCCATTGATCTCTAAATGTGTAGATCTGGAACCCAAACTAATCATTTTGATTCATCTGCATTTTTTTTGAGAAACTGGGTTTAAGGAAGAGTTATAGCATTTATGAATGTTCCGTGCTATTTACATTCACAAATATTTAATAAGTTTATGAAGCAATTTGGATATAAACTCTGTGACATACTTACATGGCACATAAAGATTTTGGCCTACTTGCACATATTAATTATTTTGAATCATATGGTTTAAGTAATAATGCAGCCTGCTATCATCACAAATAAGAAACCTGAACTACTATATATATATATGTAACAACTCAAAACGCTTGGCACTCCACCAAATATAATCTAACAAATAAAAATTGCCTGGGTGCTGCAACCCACGTTAAATATATAGTCACTTATAAACAAAGAGTGCACTCACAGGTCTTTTCAATCTTCAATGGTGTTTTATTTGAACATAATATTCCAAATCAACTGTGCAAATCAATCAACGTTTCGGCACCCTTACACTGTGATCTTGAAAAAGGCTCAAAGGAGCCGAAACATCGATTAGGGAGCACTCACAGGTGCACATTGTGCAAATTATGTTTTTATTTAATCTTCCAAAATTCAGCTGTGTTACAAATCAAATCGACATTTCAACCCGTTCGTGTCAGAATCTTGATAAAGACCTAAACGGGTCGAAACGTTGATTTGATTTGTAACACAGCTGAATTTTGGAAGATTAAATAAAAACACCATTTGCAAAAACACCATTTGCAAAGACCCACGAGTGCTCCCTAAACTTTATTTTTCGCATGTATTAAGGCCTCCCACCCACTCCTCTTTTCAACACTTTCTCTTTTTTTTCCATTTACTTTACTTTCTTACTCCTTGGTGGGCCCTCTTTATTTACAGGCCTACCGTATCGTCGGTCTCGGCACACCACAACCGACTTGCTCCCTTTATACTATCCTATGCTTATGCTGGATCCTTACTCCATATATGGCTATTTGCCCCTTACACAAATATATATATATGTATATAATATATACATAGTTTTATATGGTGAATATTGTGCTATATTACATTTTTTTTATTATTTTGATATATATATATATATATATATATATATATATAAATATAAATAAATACATAAATAAAATATATATATATATATATATATATATATATATATATGCCCTATCCCCACTATCATCATGTACAGAATGCTTTGTAGAGAAAACACCAGGACTATTTTCTATTTTCCGGGGAGTAGGTAATGGGGTGGAAGTACAGTGAATGAGCTGAGCACTTAAATAGCAACCTACATTCAGTATAGTGCTGATGGTTCAAGAATACTTTATTTATTACCAAAATGTCCTGGTTATCTAGCTACAAATGCACATCAATCCATAGGTTAAAAATAGTGCTGTATGTGAGCTTGTGCCTTGGTGGTGCCTATGCTCATGGCATAATAAAGGTTAAACAAATTTATATAATATACACGCTTTGAATAGTCTAAAATACAATATCAATTTGAAAAAAACAACAACATTTTAAATACAATCACTGTCCATAGCCTATTATAATGGATGGTGCACAAGTTAGACAGTACAGGGAGTGCAGAATTATTAGGCAAATGCGTATTTTGACCACATCATCCTCTTTATGCATGTTGTCTTACTCCAAGCTGTATAGGCTCGAAAGCCTACTACCAATTAAGCATATTAGGTGATGTGCATCTCTGTCATGAGAAGGGGTGTGGTCTAATGACATCAACACCCTATATCAGGTGTGCATAATTATTAGGCAACTTCCTTTCCTTTGGCAAAATGGGTCAAAAGAAGGACTTGACAGGCTCAGAAAAGTCAAAAATAGTGAGATATCTTGCAGAGGGATGCAGCACTCTTAAAATTGCAAAGCTTCTGAAGCGTGATCATCGAACAATCAAGCGTTTCATTCAAAATAGTCAACAGGGTCGCAAGAAGCGTGTGGAAAAACCAAGGCGCAAAATAACTGCCCATGAACTGAGAAAAGTCAAGCGTGCAGCTGCCAAGATGCCACTTGCCACCAGTTTGGCCATATTTCAGAGCTGCAACATCACTGGAGTGCCCAAAAGCACAAGGTGTGCAATACTCAGAGACATGGCCAAGGTAAGAAAGGCTGAAAGACGACCACCACTGAACAAGACACACAAGCTGAAACGTCAAGACTGGGCCAAGAAATATCTCAAGACTGATTTTTCTAAGGTTTTATGGACTGATGAAATGAGAGTGAGTCTTGATGGGCCAGATGGATGGGCCCGTGGCTGGATTGGTAAAGGGCAGAGAGCTCCAGTCCGACTCAGACGCCAGCAAGGTGGAGGTGGAGTACTGGTTTGGGCTGGTATCATCAAAGATGAGCTTGTGGGGCCTTTTCGGGTTGAGGATGGAGTCAAGCTCAACTCCCAGTCCTACTGCCAGTTTCTGGAAGAAACCTTCTTCAAGCAGTGGTACAGGAAGAAGTCTGCATCCTTCAAGAAAAACATGATTTTCATGCAGGACAATGCTCCATCACACGCGTCCAAGTACTCCACAGCGTGGCTGGCAAGAAAGGGTATAAAAGAAGAAAATCTAATGACATGGCCTCCTTGTTCACCTGATCTGAACCCCATTGAGAACCTGTGGTCCATCATCACCTCTCTGAACAGTGTCTGGGAGGCTGTGGTTGCTTCTGCACGCAATGTTGATGGTGAACAGATCAAAACACTGACAGAATCCATGGATGGCAGGCTTTTGAGTGTCCTTGCAAAGAAAGGTGGCTATATTGGTCACTGATTTGTTTTTGTTTTGTTTTTCAATGTCAGAAATGTATATTTGTGAATGTTGAGATGTTATATTGGTTTCACTGGTAAAAATAAATAATTGAAATGGGTATATATTTGTTTTTTGTTAAGTTGCCTAATAATTATGCACAGTAATAGCCACCTGCACACACAGATATCCCCCTAAAATAGCTAAAACTAAAAACAAACTAAAAACTACTTCCAAAAATATTCAGCTTTGATATTAATGAGTTTTTTGGGTTAATTGAGAACATGGTTGTTGTTCAATAATAAAATTAATCCTCAAAAATACAACTTGCCTAATAATTCTGCACTCCCTGTAGATAGCTTGTAGGCTATGTTTCTGATGCAATAAATTAACATCATATACTGAATATATGGGTGCGCTGATATGCTGTTACTTTAAGGACCTGAATTCAACTTGGTTTGATTTGCTCTGTATACCCATAGATCGCAATTTATAAAAACCAAACACACAATGTAGCAGCTGCAGCTAAATATCACGTTTCTGTGAATAGTTTATTTTTCTAAGTTTCTTAATGTTTAGCATTTCAGTTTGCAATCTTTAAAAGTATACTTGAGTGAATTATTAATCAAGAGCCATCATTTGTGATTCGTTCAATGCAGTTTGATTCTAACTCAGTTTTTATTTATTCTTCTTGGAAGCATAAAAACATATCCTTGTAAGAAACTATTAATTTAAGTTCTTAAGCTGTTGACAAGTTGTTTGTATGCATTTCTTTATTGTAGCTGGCAACATTAGTGGTGCCATCTGCTAGGGAATTGTTTGATATGTGAGGTTCTAATTATTTTATTTATGTTAGCATTTTTAGATAGGTCAGCAAAGCTGGTTTGACGAATCTTTCCTGGATACTGAGATGAATGTTTATTTTGTTAATATTGCACAGATGTGAATCCAATTGTAAGTTGTGCTGCAATTAAAATCTGCGTCATATGGTTGATATTTATGCTGATAATATTCTACTATTATTCTGTAGATGCATGGATCAGATTCTATTTAAGAAGCAAACAGAAAGATGGTGAAATGTACCGATATTAGTACAGTAGAAAAAACGTATAGAAAGCTTATCCTATCAGTGCAAAGAAGTGGAGATAATGAAATCTTTATCTGCTGAACTGAATACTAACTAAATCTGTCAATTTGGACTCACTCAGGATACTTAAGAATGCTTAACGCCTTCTGAAATATGATGGTCTTGGTGATTCTTAGGGATTAGTTCCGTGTATCCACAACTCATTCATTTGAAGATATATATTTTTTGATCATCATCAGAACTTATTAGGAATATGAAGAAGCATATTGTATACAAAGAGTAAATTCATGGATAAACAAATATGGTATATTTTGCATGCCCTTAAAGCCATTTTAAGTATATTAATTTGTAATTTTTTACAAGAGTAAAAAAAAATGCTATTTTTAATTTAGGTTTAATCTAAAGGGGAAAATCTCTTCACAAAAGAAAAATACCATCTTCAGTTTCCATTTCCACACTGTGTATTAAATATATTACAAAAAAAGGCTAGCAAGTATAATTTAATTTTATTTTCCAGTTATTCCCTTGAAAACCAACATATTTCATGTTTTGAGGTAAAAATAGTGTCCATACCTAAATAATATAGTGCCTAGAATATGTACCGTACATGAGCTGAATGGTAGCGTAAGATTCTCCTGAGCGCTTACTGGCATCTTTATCATATTCACACACAAGCAGGTATGTGAAACAGGTATAGTCAGTATAGCTAAACATTGATACTACTCTACTGGAGAGATAGGCTCCCACTAAAAGCCAAGATGAAAAGTTAATCTCACTTCATCAGAGGCATCATAGGTGGTAGTCAGGCGATTTTGCGGTAGATACCGAAAAGAGTCCTTACGCGTTTTGTGTATTCTCACCTTATCAGAGGCTGGCATCAGTTTGGAGCTTCTGAGTTTAAATAGCTGTGTGGGTCTTTGCGGCTATGCATTAACTCTTTGTGTTACTCATCTGTACCACAAAGAGTTAATGCATAGTCGCAAAGACCCACCTGGCTATTTAAACTCCGCACTGATGCCAGCCTCTGATGAAGTGAGATTACACTCACGAAATGCGTAAGGACTCTTTTCGGCATCTACCACAAAATTGCCTGACTACCAAGTCGTAGTGGAACGCAGGAGGAGAGAGCAGTGGAACGCACGCGGCACCTTATACCAACTTACATTCACCGGCCGGAGTGTAGGACAGTGACAACCACATATAGCCTCTCACTGCAGCATTCTCATTATATGCTCGTTGTAGATCTGCAAATTGTGAGTGTTTTTAATTCATTACCGTAAATAAATACATCCTAAACAGTGATCTGGGTGCCAGGTCCCTCTTGGATTAACCCTTTTTTTTTTATAAACATAGCAGTTTCAGAGAAACTGCTATGTTTATAATAGGGTTAATCCAGCCTCCAAATCCTCTAGTGGCTGTCTCACTGACAGCCGCTAGAGGCGCATGCGTGATTCTCACTGTGAAAATCACAGTGAGCGCACGCAAGCGTCCATAGGAAAGCATTGTAAATGCTTTCCTATGAGACCGGCTGAATGCGCGCGCAGCTCTTGCCGCGCATGCGCATTCAGCCGAAAGGGAGAATCGGAGGCGGAGAGGAGGAGGAGAGCTCCCCGCCCGGCGCTGGAAGAAAGGTAAGTTTTAACCCTTTACTCTCCCCAGAGCCCGGCGGGTATGTTTTCCTGGCACTATAGTGGTCCTTTAAAGTAATTGTCGTTTATACCCTGTACACAATATTTGGAGACATACAGATTCAAGGATATACTGTTAGTACTATATAAAGCAGCCTGTGCAGCAGGATAACACCAATAAAACTGCACCAATTGTATCAAAATTCAATATTCCTATAGTGATACATTTTCAAAGACTGGGACTTAAATAACATCACCACTTTGGGACTAATACATTGTAACACTGTGGCATATGTACTGGTGCTTTTTCTGTTTTTACAACTTCTAAAGGTGTTTTCCATATTTCTTAAAGACGTATTCCACATAACACAACTACTCCTGGTAATTTATTAGATTTAATCTAAAAACCTTTATCTTAACAAGCAGGAATGTATCTTTGAACTTTTTTATATGACATATAAAAAATATTTTATATTGTTTTTCTTAGAGGAGCAAATCTTCTCTCGTTACTTGTTACAAGAAGGATTGCCAGAAAAGTCAAATTTGTCTTTGAATAAGTCTTGTGAACCATTTTCTGGTAATATTCTTAAACCTATTTAAAGGGACAGTTTGTATTACGTAATCACGCTGTAGATTATTATAGATTATTCATCAAGCTCACCATGAAGCAAATGCTCAGCAAGATAATTAATCAAATGTATTGTTCATCATTGACATAACATGGCAGGCAGTGGGAGAAAGCAATATACACTAGTAGCTTCTGTCTGAGAAATTCATTCCTCTGCAGGCTGACAATCATAACTAGAGTATAAATGAGGGTGAGATAGTGAGACTTAAGGGACTAGATTTTATACTGCAAAATACATATATGAATAAAAAACATTTTTGACTTAAGTTTGGTATTGAAGGGGTTAAAATGAATAGTGTCAACATGCTTTGGAGGATGTACACTCTACAAATGTATACTTTCGTGTAGCAGTTTTGGATTTTGTGACTACAATAAAAGTTGTAATCTCAGCATGCCAAATCTTGCAAAATTAATAATACTCACGATTTACCTTCTCCTGGAGCCAGCCATGGTGCCCCAGATCTGCTACCCATGGGTGCACGGTACATCTGACGAGGGTTTTTAAGTGGGGCCTAGTACAATCGCCAGACGGGTGAGGCGGCTAATCCCCCACTCTGTGCGACTCTGCGCCCTCTCAGGCTTACCTTACAGCCCTGTCCCCCCCTCCTATGGACCAGCGGGGTTATCCTAGTTCACCCTGGCTTGTTCTCTGCACCAACGTGGATCTATTCTACCTAATCTGCTATGTTACAGCCTACAGCATACACAAACAAAATGGCGGCTTGAAATCTCCAGCAGAATGTCAACCCTCAGCAACCTGAGACGGAACATCTCGACCATGCAAAGCTAACTCTGAGGAGGCTGGATGAAATCTTTGACCACTTCTAGGCCATGCCAAACAGCCACAATGCCTCAACATCAGGAGGAGGATGGGGAGGATGAGGGTCGGGTGGTGGGTGGGCCCCCTACGGTCACTTACATCTCCCAAGTACATACACCTCCTATTAAAGGCCCACCTAGGCCGAGGGCTAACAGGGGCAGATACCCATGGCATCATCCACACAGACGGAGAACCATCCGCTATCAGCGGTTACCTACCACCAAGGCCTTCTGTTTATCCCCTACAGGAGCCCCCAAGTCCGTGGCTTGAAGATGCTGGCCTGTCAACCGGCCTGGGGCTGGAGGGACACCCCACAAAGCTATCAGAGTGCTGCAGCCACTTAGCCCTCTGTACGCAGGACTCACGTTTCACATCTTTGGGCATAGGCTCTACCCAGAGCCGTGTCACCATTCGCATTATGGGACTAACTGTAAACAGCAGCTGTCATTGTTGGAATTTCCCCACTTAACCCATACATGCCAGCCTAATTGTGCTCCTTAAAGGCATGTATATCTCGGCTGTTTGCTTTTTAAGTTTTTTTTTTCTTTTCTTTTCATGCCTTCAGCATTAATCGGATCTACGCTTTTTTTTGCTATAATGCTACATAGATACAAAGCCAGTGGTTTCTACCTCCACCATATAAACTCATGTCTAGAAACAACCTGATAACTGTTTAACTATTTTATGCTTGTGTTTAGACATGTTTGCCATTCTGAGTATATATCTACGTGCCTATGTCTTTCTATGCATGCAAAACGTATTATTACCCAAAAATGTGCCGTAATATCGACTGCCCTTCACTGTTTAATTATGTATACTAAATCACTATCAATAAACAAAAAATTGCAAAGTTTTAGCTTTAAAACCATAAATTATCCCTTTTAGTATTTGTTTTATAACATCTAATATAATAAAATTTATTGAAATCCTAGACATATTGGGATTTTTTTTTATCACAATCATGACTAATTAGTGGATCTATTTTGAGTTACTCTTCTTTAGTTGCACATGGTGTATAGAAATTATTTAATGTAAAATGGAGAAAATATTTGACTTCTATTTTTTAAAATGTTTTTTCCTATTTAATATTGCGTTAAATGCATATAGTATGTTGAGTATGTTGAAATAAAACCATATTTCTACTTTATAATACTATATTATATGCATGGGAGTACAGGAGAGGAGGTATTATGCTAGAAAGAACACATGGCAACAGAGCTAAAGTGGTATTGGTCACAAATGCATCAACTTTCAAAAATGCCTTTGGCCTAAAGGGGTTAAAAAAGAACTCAGAATAGATTCATATCTCAGTACTAACCCTATACCAAACTCCACGTTAACGCTATACTAACCATGCCCCTTACCCAATGCTTACACTAACTCTAACTGTATGCCTACACTAATCTTACTCTGACTTCAACCCTACACTATCTTTAACCCTAAAGCAGCATTAATCCATTCTCAGTATTAACCCTTACCTACCCTAACCCTACATTAACTCTACACTACTCCAACCCCAACTTTAAGTGTGACCATACCCTACTCTTACCGCTAAATCTAACTTTACCCTAATCCTAATATCAATTCTAAAATGGGTTTAACTGTAACCTTACTGTTACTTTAACACAGTAAATGGCCGCAGCATACACAGAATATCCCCAGGTATCTAGTGATAACCCTGCTCACACCACAAATACCTATTTAAATAGCAATTTGCAGTGCTGGCTTCCAGCGCTGAAAACAGTTCATCCAAAAATGGCACTAGCCATTGATTCAATGCATCCCAATGTATGATTGACCAGGGCAGTGTTTGACTTGTGCTAGCTTTGCCCCTGATCTGCCTCCTTGACAGTCTCAGCCAATTCTATGGGAAAGCATTGTGAATCACTTCTGATGATGTCAGCTTTAAACAGCTTCAGACTTGAATACAAGTAAGACTTTACTATATTTAGGGTGGAAAGGGGGATTCGGGGGAGGGGGAGGCCGAGGGGGCTAGATGGTGGTTTTAACACTATTGGGTCAGAAATGCATGTTTATGTTTCTGACCCTATAGTGTTCCTTTAAATTCAAAGTTTTGTTTTGGTCTTTAAGGGGTTAACTTTAGTAAATAAGTTCATTCTTACCTTGTCCTCATCTCACATGCCCACTAAAGTAAGAATTCTTTAAAATAAAATGTACTGTCTCAGGGACCACTCATATTTTTCATCCCTCACTTCCTGCACATGAAGTGAAAGCAGATGCTATTTTTTTCCAATGCTGTTGGTAAAATTTATCAGCCAGCTGTTACTTGCTAAAGTTGTATTCGCTAATGTTAGCAACTAACAGCTGTTTCCCAAACGAAAATCCTCTCATTGCAACATGGAATTAATGGTAGAGATGACAGTCGTAGAATATAATGGGAGCCATTTACATTTAGTTACCTCCTACTTTTCAAACCTGTCACTAAATGTAAAAACCCACCTCAACCTGGAGGAAGCACATAAAAAATAAGTTGATAAGCTGACAGTATTTAATATGGTCCGTTAGAACCTCGAGGATGCACAATCTTGAGTGGGTTCTGTGGTTGCCAAAAAAAGTAGGATGGACCATTTAGAAAAGATATGGAATTGGTTTGGTACATTCATATGTCTTGAAGGTCAATGAGGACAGAAAGGTCTTGACGAACAGAGTGGTACCTCTCTGGGTACCTATTTGATTTCAGAGTTATAGAAAAAATTCAAGAGCATCTATTAATATTATATTAAACAGCATTTCACATTCAACATAACAAAGATTTATTTGAAAAAAGACTAGTATGGGGAAAAAAAAAAGCTTTTTTAAAGACATTTTATACGGAAGGTTTGTGAATTAAACAAATACTTATGTCCATATATGTCCAGGTTGAGCATTTATGCTACTGATACCACGAGTAAGACTAATAAATATAATGGATCTTTTAAAACAAATGCAAGTATAATGCTTTTTCTTATTTTCACTGGAGTTTACATGAGCTAAGAAATTGAGCCATTAGTGCCTTAGGAACAAGATGTCAACTTCTATTGAGGATAGGAGTTGGCACTATTTGTACGTGGAAGTTCTCACTCTATTAATAGTCGGTTGTAGAACATATTTAATAGGGAAGGATGTGGGGAAGTACCATTTACTAAAATACTTTATAAAATACTCCACGACAAATTAGATTAAAGTAGGCAACCTAAGTCTCCCTCTTTGTTAACAGGAGGACTTGAGTATGATTGCATTAATCTAATTATCTTCCCATCCCACATGATGATTACATGAACATATCTTGAAACTATTAACTGCTACAATGTTGCACATGTTGTGATTTCATCTTTTTTTGCACTGCAAATGCTGCGCATGAACTGAGGGAAGAAAGGGAAATATTCACAGGTTTCCCCTCTTACTAAGCGTCCTAAGGACAAACGTGTGGTTATTTATTTAATTATTTCTAACCTTTTACATGCTGGCTGTTTGAATTATTTAATTTTTTATGGTCTCACTTCACATTGAAAGTATTTCAGAAAACTCTTTTCATCTGCCATGTAATGGACACATTTAATGATTCAGTTTGGTGATGGGTTACTATCCTGCGAATTTAGATATGCCGTATTAGCAAACACAGAACCGCTTAAAATAAAATTTGAATAATCTGGCATATTCTCAGTGATCACCTTCGAGTTGCCTTTGAATTCACTTTTAGTAAATAACCCTGTAAGTGTGATCACTTACAGGGTTATTACTCAAAGTGAATTCAAAGTGAATTCCAAATTTGAAACTTGAAATTACTTTGAATTTACTTTGAATTTCCAACAAGTATCATTTTAGTAAAAAATCATGTTACATTTTTGTACTCTAGGTTGAGTAAAACCATATGATGACAGTTTAGTGGATATTCGCCATTCATAATTTGGGGTTAGGAAGACTGTAATAAAATTCAACATTTACAATCTGAACATGAAATGTATGTATTTGCTGGAACCATGTCCGTGATGGAGGCATGCCACAAAGAAAACTGCTCATTTTTAGCACATTAGGTTTAATAAGTGAGATATGTTATATTCAACACTTCTGATGTATATTAAATCAAATGTACACTCAATAAACATTTCAGGAAAGATTTACTTTTTTTATGCGGAAGTAGGCAATTATTGCAAGTAAAATGCTTTCACAAAACTATTGACAAAATAAATAACCAGAACAAAGCACAATACTTTTAGCTAATGGATTATTTAGCGAAATAACCTAATAATATTATATCATCATTTGATCTACTAAATCAAATTTAGTGTTATTTGTCTTTCCCTGGAGCAATGCATACATGCTTTCAATTACATCAGGATATGGATGCTCTCAGTAGTTGTGTCGTTCCAGAGTGAAGTGCTCTACTGAGAAGCCTAAAGCAATAAAAGATATTCGTACTCGAGAATTAACAAATTCTAGTTCCCTTTGAATAGTACTTAAAGTGCTCAGCACAATAAAAATTTTACAGAATTTGGGACCCGTACTGTTGAATGTCCTTAGGTCATAAAAAGACATATTATTAAAGAAAACGTTTACATTTTATTATTATGGGGAAAAAAAGGTTTACATGTACTATATCCTCATGGTGTATTATTTTCTAAAGGATACCTATGTGTTAATATCAATTAGTGTGTCTCTTGTCTTACTCGTGCTCCATGGAGGTAGTTATTTTTAAGCCTTCCTCAGTCAGAAGTATCGGCAAAGTCTATACACAATCTGAATGGCTAAAACATCTCAAAGTGTATTTTTTAGATGCTACATACTCACAGGGCTGGCCTTAGGGGTGTGCGAGCTGTGCAGCCGCACAGCGCGCCATGGAGCAGGGGGTGCCCTGCGGCCGACACAGCTCACACATGGCCGGTCAGAATAAAAAAAATATATAATAATTTGTGGTGGGGGCGGAGCTTACCGTGCGGCGGGGCGGTGCTTACCGTGCGGCGGGGCGGGCTAAATTGCCGTCTAACTGCTGCAGGGGAAGCAGGAAGGAGTCCCTGCTTCCCCACCAAACAGTCTCCAGGAGCTTCACTGCCTGTGCCTCCACAAGGAACAGAGGTAACTATTTGATTGTCTGCTTGTGTGTGTGTGTGTGTGTGTGTGTGTGTGTGTGACTGTCTGTGTGTGTGACTGTCTGTGTGTGTGACTGTCTGCCTGTGTGTGATTGTCTGTGTGTGGCTGTCTGTGTGTGTGGCTGTCTGTGTGTGTGGCTGTCTGCCTGTGTGACTGTCTGTGTGTGTGTGTGGCTGTCTGGCAGTGTGTGTGGCTGTCTGGCAGTGTGTGTGTCACTGTCTGTGTGTTTGACTGTCTGTCTGTGTGTGTGTGTGTGACTGTCTGCCTGTGTTTGTGTGTGTGTGTGACTGTGTGTGTGTGTGTGTGTGGCTGTTTGCCTCTGTGTGTTTGGCTGTCTGCCTGTGTGTTTGTGTGTGGCTGTCTGTGTGTGACTGCCTGCCTGTGTGTGTGGCTGTCTGCCTGTGTGTGTTTGTGTGTGTGTGTGTGTGTGGCTGTCTGCCTGTGTATGTGTGTCTGCCTATGTGTGACTGTCTGGGCAGACTAGATGGGCCGAATGCTTCTTATCTGCCGTCACATTCTATGTCTGTGTGTGTTTGTGTGTGGCTGTCTGTGTGTGACTGCCTGCGTGTGTTTGTGTGTGTGTATGGCTGTCTGCCTGTGTGTGTGTGTGTGTGTGACAGGGTGTGTGGGAAGGGGGATGGAGGGGGGAGGAGTGGTGGAGGTGGGGACGTGAAGGGGGGGGGGGCACTGTGAAGCTTTTTCACACAGGACGCCCAAAGGCCTAAGGCCGGCCCTGCATACTCGTACACATTCTCAGGATTCATGACTGTGTGCTAGCTCTTGATCTTCTACACAGTTTTTGGTCAAAATAACCAAAGAGTCCTTACCCATGGATGCCCCAATAGGGCAAGGGTAAGCCAAGAAATATAGTGAAAACTAATATTAACTTATGTATGCATAAAAAATAAATACACACAGAGGTAATAATTCATGTTTTTTTTATTTTGCATTTAAAAAAAAAATGATGACTGTTTCTAAACTTTAAAAAAAATTAACCGGAAAAAATAAATAATTATGATTAATTTGAAAAATAAAATCCCCATCTAAGGAACAAATTGACATTATTTGAGTGTCATATAACTTACAGTTAGTATGAAGAATGTGTTTGTCTGCTTACATACGAAAGAACTTAGGGATTTCGAATATCAAATATTGCACTGGACAGTCAAATGCAGTCAATATATAGCATGTTAAAGAGAATATCCTATTTACCTATGATGCCCAAGAGGATTTGCTCTTAATTCTACTCATATTACTTTCACTGTAAAATGAAAAAGTATTGGAAGAACGTGCCAAAGCAATGTAGACATTGCCAGGGAAAAGCAGATGGCATCTCAGAGCATCATATTTAACAGTAGGCTTTTAATTAATGGCCCCTGGATGGATCAATTAATAAAATGTCGCCAGTCCAATTCTGACTCTTACAATACAAGCAAGAACTGATGTCTTAAAATAAATTCTGATTTTGGTAACTACAACTGATTATCTCTAAGCTTTAATGATCAGCTTTACCTAGCTATATTATAGATAGAATTTCACCATTTAATTACTTATTAATTGCTATAATTTGAAAGTTTCCAAACACAAATGAGTGAGTGGGTGAGTGGATGAGTGAGTGGGTGAGTGGATGAGTGAGTGAGTGTATGAGTGAGTGGGTGAGTGAGTGAATTAGTGGGTTTCTACATTTGATTTTATTTTTAGATCTCACAAACAGATATTTGTCATATATAGGGAATAAGTAACATAAGATTAAATATCCTGGGTAGTGATGGTGCACTTTTATGACAGAAAGAAAATATGGAGAAAATAAAATGTTTTTAACTTGAGATGATTTCATAAAATATGGAAGTTGTACACATACTAATTTTTTTCTTATTATTGTTATAATATTTTTTTGCTGTTATTGTTGTTTAATTATTTTATGTTTTATGTTTAAGCCAATTAAATTACAAGAGCTTATTTAGTGATACACTAGTTGTTCTGCAATTAAAATATAATTGTGTGTTCCATAAAACAACAAATCTCTTAATACATAACATTTTTTCCAAATATATTTCAGTAGGATGGCTCATTTGGTTAATGCATCAACTGTGGATCCTGTTCAGACCTTATGTTAATTCCTTGTGGGTCAACACAGCTTTTCAGCCCCCAGACATGAATAAAACAAATAGTATTAGTATTTTCTATTAATCGGCTGCTGATTCTGTTTAAATTTAAACTATGCACTAATGCACTTATAGTACCCTGGGGAAGAAAACACCATAAAAATTATTAATATGATTTCAATATCGCTATACTAGCATTAGCAGTTCAGAAATAAATCTGCACATTATTAAATCATCAACATTGTGGTATTGTCACTTTGAATAAATCTGAAATAAAAGAAACAATGTTCATGACTTTTTATATTCAAATTAAGCTACATGTAAAATAATATTTCCACATTAGTGTGTGATATATCTGTTATTCATTCTATTAAGTCCTATTGGCATTTATTTCAAACGTATTTTGAGCATGGTAATGTATTACTGTGGCTTACTATAGTATGCATTATAAAGAATGATTGTAAAAGTTGTCTGTTTTGGAGGGAAGTTTATATCAAGTGAGAAGATGAGTGGGGAAATTTAAATTGTTATAGTCATTCATAATGCTCTTATAGGGTTTACAAAATATTTTCAGTTATTTTAATTATTACTTTTTAATTTTTTAATTTTCTGTGTTTTCCCGCTTAACCCCTAAAGCATGTAGGCAATTGTTCAAGTTTTCAACCAAACCCTAGAATACACAAATGTGTATTCCTGATCCTGTAGTGTTTAACCCTTCTTTTTACATTTCTGCGGTGTTTGTGTTTAGCTGTAATTTTTCTCTTACTTATTTACTGAACCCACACATATTATATACAGTTTTTCTCGCCATTAAATGGTCTTTCTAAAGATACCATTATTTCTATCATATCACATAATTTACTATAAAACAAATTATAAAATATGATATAAAAACCTAAAAAACACACTTTTTTGAACTTTGACCCCCAAAATCTGTTACACATCTACAACTGCCAAAAAACATCTGTGCTAAATAGTTTCTACATTTTGTCCTGAGTTTAGAAATACCCAATGTTAACATGTTCTTAGCTTTTTTGGAAAGTTATAGGGCTATAAGTACAAGTAGCACTTTGCTATTTCCAAACCATTTTTTTTTTCAAAATTAACGCAAGTGATAAAACAGGAATCCCTGAATAACCCTTCACATGTATATATTTTTTGAAAGAAGACAACCTAAGGTATTCAACTTGGGGTGTTGTCACTCTTTTCATGCAACCATTTTACCAGCAATCTATGCCAAATTTAAAAAAAAGAAAAATTAATTGGTGATATTTTTTGACACACATAAAAATATATGCATAGCATGGAGACACTGAAAGCAAGTGCTGCACAATGTGCAGTAGTGACCCAGGAATCACCTAAGTGACTGCCACTAGAAGTGTTACTAGGTTACTCTGAAAAGGCATTGTTTACATTAAAAAGCATTCAGGGACAGACTATACACACCAGAATAACTACATTAAACTGCAGTAATTCTAGTGACTATAGTGTCCCTTTAAGGGGTTTTCTTTAAGTGCACTCATACACATTCTAAAATGTTTTTTAAATGTTAGATAGCTTAGAAACTTTAAATAATTGGGGAATAAATGTTTTGTTTTTGATAATTTTGCTTATAATTTTTACACAGTTTTTATAAGTGCAACTAAAGTAATTCACATACCCAGTCACTGTCTTACATACCGCGGCCGCAGGGGTCGCAGAAGCGACCGGCCCGGCCCACCAGGGGGCCCGGCCGCCTTGTGACCCAATATGTATTGCCAGCCTCTTCTCCAGGTGCCCAGGAGCTGGCCACCTCAGGGCCCCCGAGGCTGGCAGTGCTGTCACCGGGCGCGCGAGGGAGAATTATCCCCTGAGCGCTCTCTGCCCAGCTCCCTCGCGAGCACCGCAGTGATGCCGGAGCAGGAATATGACATCATTCCGGCTCCGGCATCAGTAAGCGGCGCGCGAGTGAGCTGGGCAGAGAGCACTCAGGGGAGACTGATCCCTCGCTGCCTGCAGGACCGGCGGCTTGGCAGCCCCACTGGACCCTAGGGAATCCCCTCAGCACTCCCAAAGGTAAGGAGGCTGGGGGATTAAATTTACAAAAAAAATATATGAGTGTGTGTATATGTGTCTTAGTGTGTGTGTGTAATTTTTTTTTGTGTGTCAGAGTGTGTGTGTGTGTGTAATATTTTGTGTGTGTCTTACTGAGTGTGTTAGTTGTGTGTTTGTGTGTGCCTGTTATTGAGTGTGTGTCTTCTAGTGTGTCAGTGAGGGTGTTAGTGTGTGTGTCTGTTACTGAGCATGTTAGTTTGTGTGTGTCTGTTAGTGTGTGTCTGTTAGTGAGTCTGTTTGGTGTATGTTAGTGAGTGTGTGTTTGTCAGTGAGAGTGTATGTTTTGTAAGTGAGTGTGTATGTCTGCCTGTCAGTGAGTGTGTATGTATGTCTGTCACTGAGTGTGTGTCTGTCAGTAAATGTGTGTGTCTGTTAGCTAGTGTGTATGCATCTGTTCGTGAGAGTGTGTGTGGTTAAAACCCCTTCAGCACTTACCTTTCTCCAGTGCCGGGCTCCCTTGGCACTGGGGATCTCTCCGCCTCGATCCGCCTCTCAGCTCTGAATGCGCATGCGCGGCA
The DNA here is from genome assembly GCF_036172605.1 of Pelobates fuscus. Classification (NCBI taxonomy): domain Eukaryota; kingdom Metazoa; phylum Chordata; class Amphibia; order Anura; family Pelobatidae; genus Pelobates; species Pelobates fuscus. The sequence continues at coordinate 295,422,245 of NC_086317.1, read as the reverse complement.
AGAGCCACACGCGCATTCAAACCGCCCATAGGAAAGCGTTACTCAATGCTTTCCTATGGACGTCCAGCGTCTTCTCACTGTGAAGCGCCTCTAGCAGCTGTCAGTGAGACAGCTACTAGAGGCTGGATTAATCCTCAGTGAAACATAGCAGTTTCTTTGAAACTGCTATGTTTTCAGCTGCAGGGTTAAAACTAGAGGGACCTGGCACCCAGACCACTTCATTGAGTTGAAGTGATCTGAGTGCCTATAGTCGTCCTTTAAGTGTATGTATCTGCATGCAGTGGTGTGCATACCGCTGTTGCAGGGTTTCGCGGCCCTGCGACCAGGTGCCCGCTGCCATGTGTTGCGGCCCTGGTCCGCGCAGAGTAAGCTCAGGGTGGGGGGGAACCCAATTTTCAGACTGGGGCCCCATGGATCGTGTGTACGCCACTGCACACCAGCATATATCAGGTCAGCCTATCAATCACCTTAACTTATATCTGTGCCTCAGGCTTGGATTTTTGCTTGGCCTACCTTAGGTTGGTTCGAGAGTTTAAACTGCTCTCTTTCTGAGTGCTTGGCCTACATGCGGGAATGTACTTTGCAAGTTTTTCTAGCACTACAGATATTATTGGAGGGCTAGTGGATTTCCATTGTCTTGCTATACTACATTTTACAGATATTAAGACCTGTATAATAATGAGTCTGTCAGCAGACTTGAATGGTGGGGCAACATATACAGTAGATAAGCTTCCAATGGAGGGGTAGGTCCTGTCCTGAGAGGGTTTGGAAGACTGGTTTGCTCTGTCCCCAAAAGAGGGTTTGTTTGTGGCATGTCTAAAAGACATGGCTGATAGAGCCCGTTTGTTCCCCGCAGTGCCAATAGTTCAGTGAGACGTTTTCGTATATGTGGGCTAACCTGGGAGGCGTCCGGTACCAACTCGACCAAAGTTTATGTGATGACTCTAAATGTCCCAAGCAATGTGTTGCTTGTTTTGTATGTTTTAATGCTTTTTTCCATTGGGCTTCTGAGAATGTTTTTTTAAGTTGAATTCCCATTTGGTCATGTATGGGAGGTTTTGGGGTATATTATATTCTGTAACAGCTTTGTAGCATGTCATGAGGGATTGTAGTCCCATACCTTTACCCCTGCAAATCAGGGGTCAAGTCCTGGGGAATAAAGTGTGGGAACTCACCCAAGATGCACCTCCCCCCCCAAAAGATAATGTACACTCATATGCATATATAAACGCGTGCACACACACACTGACAGGTGTACACATACACACTCTCAGACACACACACTCACAGACACACACATACACTCATACACACAGACACACATATACACACACACACACAGATATACACACACACTGACACATACACACATATACATTCACAGACACACACACATACTCAGAAACACACTCACAGACACACACACACACACACATACTCAGACACACACACACACTCACAGAAACAAAAAATGATTCATATTTCTTTAAAATTTAAAAAAGTCCACCCAGCCTCCCAATCTGGAGAGCTGGCGTGGATCTGTCCCTAGGGTCCAGTGGGGCTTCAGTGAGGCGGGTGCCTGTCTCCCTCTTGCCACGCAGGCTGTCTACTGATGCCGGGGGCCGGTATATGATGTCATATTCCGGCTCCCGGCATCAACAAACAGCGCGCAAGGGAGAAGATCAGAGACCTGCATCTGACCCTGGGGGGTCCATGAGATAGCCATCAGACCACCTCTTGAGCCCCCCCATAACAGGGGGAACACGGGGGTCATTTGGGGGTGGCACTTTTTGCCACCCCCTGAGTGCCTGCAGGAGCAACTGGAACGGCGTTCCTGCTGTGAATAAAGTGCAGGAACGCCGTTCCTACACGTTCCTGCAGGACTCGAGCCCTGCTGCAGATGCTGCTTAGGACAGTAGTCATTGTAGCGTCAGGTACCTGTAGTGCAATTCGGATAATCATATGTTTGATCTTTAGGTATGTAAAGACTTCTCTGTGACGTGAGTTATAAGATGCTTGTATTTCAGGGAATGAGAGCCAGTCATCTTTACCGATGATTCGGTCTATATGTGTTATCCCCACATTGAACTATGGTAAGAACCAGATATCTAATGAGTAATATTGCAGGCTTTGTAATGGAGCTTAAGTTAGTGCATTGGATATGTGTAGTAATTTAGCCGCCCATAGGCACTATATCTGTAGTGAAAGTTTAGTTGTGAATAGAGGGCTTATGTATTTGATATGTTTAGGAATCCAAATTAAATTAAGTATGGAATGTTGGTCAAGATGAGCATTTTCAAGCTCCAACCACATGGGAGATTCGGTCGCATTATAGAGAGCCCCTATTTGGTATTGTAAACACATACTTTTGAATGATTGGTACCCTCAGTCCTCCCTCATGAAACCTAAAGCCCATTGTAGTGGTTGATATACGTGGTTTATTTGGCCAAGCCATGAAATTCAATTTTTCCCCCCCTGGATTTTAATGTAGACTGTATGCGTTTCAAGAGTTTAACATTATTATTTTGAATAAATGTATAAATAAGAGGAGTAAGATATCAGCGAATAATGTTATTTGTTTTACATTGTATGTGTTTAATTTAAGGTTCGAAGGCAATTCTACTACCACCACAATCACAGGTGAATAGTGTGAAATAAGTATGCAATATACTTAACAGGTAAATCAAGTGGACAGCCTCCCAAGGATCACTTCCCAGGCAGTGATCTTTAGACTAGAATACAAGCAAAACACATATGGGATACAGCTGTGGAATCTAAAAAGAACATAGACAAAACATAGTGTAATACAATTTTAACAAATAATGTGCGCTGTACAAAAATACACTTACAAGATGTAGACATAAAGACAAGAAAGGAGGAATTCAAGATGGAACAAGCCTATCTCGAGAAAACTCCCAATGGGTCACAGAGATATCAGAAGGGCATGAACCCCATATATATTAAGCGAAAAAAAGACTAGAGTGAAATTGGGTGTTCCATTATAGTTGGAAAAAATGGACCCCTGTTTCACTAAAAGATATCTCTATAAAAATTGAATAAATGTACGGTATAACCTTTATTTGACCGCTTACGGATAACACACAAAAAACACACAGTGAAGTGATAGTGATACACTCGTGAAAATACAAGTGAATTAAAAGCTGAGTAAATGCAAAATGGATATTGTCCACAGGTATTGGGAATGGCAGTGATATCTGGATTGTAATTAGAGTATAAGGTACAATATATAGTACGATATAAATTTAAATCAGATGTCACATACACTACATTCCTCTAGAGCTAAATATCCACAGTCTGTAAGACTTAATAGGTATTTCGGCTAGGAGAGGTAGGATTGCACCGTTAGGCTGAGGTGAATTATGTATAAATACTATTGTTTGTTCCAATCAAAAATAGTACATAGGGAACTGTTTGGTCACTGAAGACCGTAATAGCAGCACCTATGTATATATTCATATACACAACCACACTGGCTAGATCAGTGGATACCATCTAATATCCAAAGTTCTCCTTGTAATAGTATACAATAGACGGGAGATACATATAATAGTGGATAGATGGCTTTACACTGGATTAACACAGTGGTGAGAGGGAGTGTCTCAGGACAGCAAAAAGTGGTATATAGTGCATAGGTCTAGGTTTAAGGGTAAAGGGATGATACAGCCAAGCGTATCTAGAAGTAAGTTAGTAACTGGTTAGGCATAAAATCCCATACACAGGCTGATGCTTGCCAACCACCCCACTATTCCCCAGATATACAGGCCATTTAGTCACATAAACCACCTAGATAAGTTGTAGTTAGTTCAAAAGTAGATTCCTGTGTGAGGAATCTACTTTTGAACTAACTACAACTTATCTAGGTGGTTTATGTGACTAAATGGCCTGTATATCTGGGGAATAGTGGGGTGGTTGGCAAGCATCAGCCTGTGTATGGGATTTTATGCCTAACCAGTTACTAACTTACTTCTAGATACGCTTGGCTGTATCATCCCTTTACCCTTAAACCTAGACCTATGCACTATATACCACTTTTTGCTGTCCTGAGACACTCCCTCTCACCACTGTGTTAATCCAGTGTAAAGCCATCTATCCACTATTATATGTATCTCCCGTCTATTGTATACTATTACAAGGAGAACTTTGGATATTAGATGGTATCCACTGATCTAGCCAGTGTGGTTGTGTATATGAATATATACATAGGTGCTGCTATTACGGTCTTCAGTGACCAAACAGTTCCCTATGTACTATTTTTGATTGGAACAAACAATAGTATTTATACATAATTCACCTCAGCCTAACGGTGCAATCCTACCTCTCCTAGCCGAAATACCTATTAAGTCTTACAGACTGTGGATATTTAGCTCTAGAGGAATGTAGTGTATGTGACATCTGATTTAAATTTATATCGTACTATATATTGTACCTTATACTCTAATTACAATCCAGATATCACTGCCATTCCCAATACCTGTGGACAATATCCATTTTGCATTTACTCAGCTTTTAATTCACTTGTATTTTCACGAGTGTATCACTATCACTTCACTGTGTGTTTTTTGTGTGTTATCCGTAAGCGGTCAAATAAAGGTTATACCGTACATTTATTCAATTTTTATAGAGATATCTTTTAGTGAAACAGGGGTCCATTTTTTCCAACTATAATGGAACACCCAATTTCACTTTAGTCTTTTTTTCGCTTAAGATGTAGACATATTATGCGCTCAAAGGGTGCCTCCCCCAATGTAATTAAGGGGCTATGGATCCCTCTGCGCTGTCTGCAGGATAGCAGGAAATCAGGACTCCGGATGGTAGTGTAAAATAGTGGATTTTATTATAAATCAAATAAAATTGGTAAAACAGCAGTAGTTATGGTCTTACGCATTTCGTTCCACACTTGGAACTTCCTCAGAGACCATAAAATCAAAGTAAATTACAAATGATTATACAAAGATAACAGCCTAACAATTCACACCCCAGAGCCCATTTAAATAGGGCTAGTCCCTGAGTTCATTGGTGGTTCAGAGGGCGTTGTTTCTCCTCCGCGGTCCTACTGGTTCTCTTCTTGCACTGGATCAGAATTATCTCCCATGTCTCGGCTGGTAATTAGACATCTGCCGAAAACCAGAACTGGAAGTGCATTCTATTGAACACTTTCGCGTTCCATTCGCTGAGTGATGTGAGCCACAGAGATCAAGACGGCTGTATATGTGCCATAGAGTTCACAGTTAGTATAAAAATAAGTGGGGAAAGAGGGCACCCCTGTTGCGTACCATTTGTTAATAAGAATTTCCTCGAGAGGAATCAGGTATTCATTATTTTTGCTGAGGGGATGTGTAGAGAGAGTATAGATATTAGAACTTTGGAGGGAAACCGAATTTAGAGATAACTGATTTCATGTAACCCCAGTGTAGGTGGTCAAAAGTTTTTTCGGCGTCAAGCGCCATGAATCGTCTAGTGTTGTCACCCACCTTGTCGCCTGGGACAAAGCCAGCTTGCTCCTTTGACACTAGAGATGTCAGCAGGAGGTTTTAATCTGCCAATACTTTTGTGAAAATTTTTGTGTCTTCATTCAACAAGGAAATTGATCGAAAAGTTTTGCATTTCATGCTTGGTTTACTTGGTTTCGGAACTGTAATTATGTTCGCCTCTAGAATCTCTAGTGAGATTTTACCAGTGGCCATAATCTTGTTAAAAAAGTGTGGCCAGGACTGCCGATGAGAGTTCTGCAAAATGTATGTAGTAAACATTTGAGAATCTGTCATGTCCTGGGGCTTTTTGTTTAGGTAAGCTTTCAATGGCTCTGAATCTGTAGAGACGTTTGTTTATAAATTTGTAACTGATGGCAATGGTGTTTGTGTGAGGTGTATTGTATTTAAAAAGTTGTCAATGCTTACTTGGGATGGTTATCCTACTTTTGGATTATCTTTAAGATTATTGCATGATTCGTAGAAGTCTGCAAAATTGGCCAATATATGTATAGGTTTCGTTATCTTTATGCACTCTGCTGTGTTAAGGAGAGGGATTGTAGTCTGAGTGTACTTTTGCTTCCGACTTAAAGCTAACAGTTTGCCTGCATGATTGCTTTGTGAGTAGTATTTATGTTTGATTTTAAACATGTTATGTTCTGTAATGTGTAGTTGTAATGTTTTCATTTCTGTGCGCAATGCCCTGTTCTTTTTGGTGGATTTTGTTTGTGTTGTCTCTCTAGTGTGGTTAAAGATTGGATTAGCTCATTGTACTTTTTGTTATAGGTCTTCTTCATTTACGCAACCTATTGGATAAGGCATCCCCATACCACCGCCTTATGGGCTAACCATATATTTGCTGTGGACACTGGTGTACTCGTGTTATCAGAAAAAAATTCTGAGATAGTTTGTCGTACAGCTTCTTTGATATCGGTTAAAAGCTACTCGTTGAGATGCCAAACCCACCAACCACAAACAGGGAGTACAGCTACTTCGATGTTCCCTCTACCATACATGTTCTCTTATCTTATTTTTTTTTCTTTACTCCATTTGGATGGGTTGCATATGGACTTCTTTGTGTTGCTTTCTCATTCCCTTCAATGTATTAAATATTATTGCATTTTATTTCTTTGACATGGTTCCAAGGAACCAAAAGCCAACAGAGCAGTATACAAAGTGCTCTACGCATGTGTAATCTGCATAGGTACCATTGTTGACTAGTCATATTACCGAGATGGTTAATTGCAACATTAGTGTGCATAAAGTGTATAATGGACATCAAGGTTGACTACATGCTGAGCTTTAGCCTCATGGCCTTTGCTAGTTTTGTGATACCACTTTGAATAGCAATTATGAAGCAAAACAATATTGTCTCAATGTAATACTTATTGTTTAATATTCAATATACAATGCCTAGCGCTGCTTGTGTTAGAGATTCAGCAACAAATTAATGAAATAATCGATGATCAATATGACTGCATGATATAGACTACAAATATAGAATTAAATTCCAACAACAGTTAAATGTTTGCTTACTTTTAGAAGAATGTCAGGCATCAATGATGAATGGAGGATGTATAAAAGTTTTGCTGGGAAAAAAGTTGAACAATTATGGAGCAAACTTGATTCACTAGAAGTGCATGCCATTAAAGCAGTGCCATCATCTGGAAGTTGATATTTTTTCATATTACCCTGTTTAGTAAATCAAATGGAATATTTAAGCATTACAGTATTAAGATATCTCATGTAAATGATATCCGTGCTGTGCAATATACAACATATAAGTTAATTATAACAGTTCCTGGAGCTATGTGAACTCTGATAGGAGAAATCCCCAAAGAACCACTCTGTACAATAGTAAAGTTACCTTAATTAAATTATATAGGACATTAACATAAATCAATACACAAAACTATGAGAGTCAGTAAACCATGACTCCAGCTAAAAGTGTTGCAGACAGAGAGAGACTGTGATACAGTGACACAGATGATATAAATAGAGCTGCAATTTAAAAACTGTTGTAACTATAATTAACACATATAGAAAACTTTAGTATTTACTACAGATAACAAATTAATATACAGTATATACATATACACTTGTCAGAACACCAGTAGAGGAGTTTAATCTATAATATTTTGAGTACATGATATTTATTTTGTATCACATTTTAATTTCTAAAGTGGTGGTGTCTTTGTTAGTTGCAGTTGTTTTGGTAAAGTTTATTAATTTATGTTACATTATTTTTGTAATATATTGTAAGTTGAAATGCTGTAGACAAGCAATGGTGATGATTAGAGATGTCGCGAACATAAAATTTTCCGTTGGTGAACGGCAAACGCAAATTTCCGCAAATGTTCGCGAACGGGCGAACTGGGCGAACCGCCATAGACTTCGATTGGCAGGCGAATTTTAAAACCCACAGGGACTCTTTCTGGCCACAATAGTAATGGAAAAGTTGTTTCAAGGGGACTAACACCTGGACTGTGGCATGCCGGAGGGGGATCCATGGCAAAACTCCCATGGAAAATTACATAGTTGATGCAGAGTTTTAATCCATAGCCTTCAGAGTGACAGACCAAACTCCCCGTTTAACGCACCACAAACACCGCAAACTGTTGTCAGAGGCAGACACACCAAAAAAATGCCACACTGCTGAGCTCTGCAATGACGGCATTCTGGTGGTGGCAACAGCATGCGTTGATTGGCATGCTGTCTAGCTGACCCCGGGTGCCGATATATGCTGTCTGACTGTGCCACTAGCTCCTTGCGACGACCTCCCCCTGCTTCCAACCCGTCTCCTCCTCCTCTCTGTCTCCGCATCTGAACTTTCCCCCTGTTCTTCTTCTCTTCTAGCGGGGACCCACGTGACATCCACGGACGCATCGTCATCATCAACCGCTTCACTTGTATCTGACAACTCAGCAAAGGAAGCAGCAGCGGGTACAACATCATCATCATCACACCGTACGTCCATGTGTGTAATGCTGCCTGACTGAGACATATCCCTGTTATCTACATCCTCTGGCAATAATGGTTGCGCATCACTCATTTCTTCTAACTGATGTCTAAATAACTCCTCTGAGAGATCAAGCGAAGCGGCTGTGGTGCTAGTGTTGGTGGTGGTGGCAGGCGGGCGAGTGGTAACTTGAGAGGTGCCTGAAGCTAAGCTGGAGGAGGATGGTGCATCAAGGTTCCGAGCGGAAGCTGTAGAAGATTGGGTATCCTGTTTTAGCCAGTCAACTATGTCCTCAGAACATTTCGAGTTCAGGGTACGTGGCCTCTGAACCCTGGGCATTATTCTAAAGCCAAAGGGAATCACAGCACCAGACCACGACGGCCCCTGCGGGGTGGCCTGCCTCTGCCTGTCATTTTTTTTTAAATTAGTGGTACTATGCCTGCAAGCTACTGTGACAACAGATATGAGTGGCACTGTGCACTGGCAGAAGTTGGCAGAGTAGACGCTGTAGGCCTGACACACACGCTTGCAGACAACTAACTGCTATTCAATCTATTACAGTCAAATTGTTTTTTGTTTTTTTTAAATGTACACTACTGTTACACCAGATATGAGTTGCACTGGTGTGACACTGTGCCCTGGCAGGCTCTGAAACGCACACGTGTGAAGGAAACTGACTGCTATTACATTACAGTCAAAAAAGTATTTTTTTTTTTTTTTAAATGCAAGCTATTGTGACACCAGATATGAGTGGTGGCACTGGGCAAGTGGGCACAGTATACGCTGTGAGCCTGACACACACGCCCTAAAAAGGGTTTTTTGGGGTGCTGTCCTTACAGCAGAGATCAGATGAGTCCTTCAGGACTGTAGAGGACACTGAATACACTAGCCTAGCTATCGATTTCCCTATTAAATCAGCAGCAGCTACACTGTCCCTTCTCTCACTAAGAATGCAGCTTCCGGGGGGCGGGGCCTACCTGTCATGGATGAAAGACGCACTTCGTGTGAGCTCCCTCAATATCTCACTTTAAGCAGCTATCAGCAAGCGAATTTCACCCCAGAAGGGGATGACCCAGCAATGTTGCTCCTACCTGACATGCTTAATAGCGGTCAGCAACTCGACAGAGTCTTACTTACCTCCGCGTGGCAAGTGTGGCCTGGTATGGATCCCGGGAAGCTCGCTGCTGTCATAGAATGGCCTCTGCCGCAAGGTCTAAAAGCCATCCAGCGTTTTCTGGGTTTCTATCATTATTATAGACGTTTTATCAAAGGTTTTTCGTCTATTGTAGCACCTATTACTCGTATGACAAAAAAGGATGGCAATACTCGTGTCTGGTCTACCGAGGCACTTCAAGCTTTTGACTTTCTTAAGACTACGTTCGCCTCTGCACCTATTTTACAGCATCCTGTCCCCTCATTGCCCTATATACTTGAAGTTGATGCTTCAGATATCGGGGTAGGCGCTGTCTTATCTCAAAGAGAGTCTCCTGAAAAGCCATTGCATCCTTGTGGCTTCTTTTCTAAACAAATGTCCAAAGCAGAGAAGAATTATGATGTGGGTAATCGCGAACTCCTTGCTATCATTTTAGCACTAAAAGAATGGAGACATTTGTAAGAAGGCACTAAGGATCCCATCCTCATATTTACGGATCATAAGAACCTGTCCTACCTTAGCGAAGCTAAAAGATGGTCTTCCAGGCAGGCTAGGTGGTCACTGTTCTTGTCCCATTTCAATTATATAATCACCTATAGGCCAGGTGATCGGAACACTAAAGCGGACGCTCTGTCCAGACAGTTTGAAACTATTGACAAACAGGAGATTGATGTTACTCCTGTCATTCCCCCAGACAGGATAATAGCAACTACTGTATTGTCTATTTCCTCGTCCCTCTTGCAGGCCATACAAGCAAAACAAAACATGGCACCTAGCGAGAGGCCTAATGATAAATTGTTCGTTGACGTTCCCGAGAGACGGGATATTCTGTCACTATATCATGATACTAAGACTGCTGGACATCCTGGTATTTCCAAAACAGTGTCAGCTGTTTCTCGGTATTTTTGGTGGGATTCCTTACGAAAGGATGTCACTGACTATATAAGTGCTTGTACTTCTTGTGCCTGTATGAAATCCTCTCGTAGAGTTCCTTGTGGGCTGTTGCATCCGTTACCCGTTCCCGAGAGACCTTGGTCCAACCTATCTATGGATTTTATTGTTGAATAACCCCCTTCGAATGGTAACACAGTCATCCTGATGATAGTTGACCGGTTTTCCAAAATGGCTCACTTTGTGTCCCTTCGTAAGTTGCCCACATCCAAGGAACTGGCCCTTATCTTCGCTAGAGAAGTATTTCGGTTACATGGCATTCCCTTATCTATTGTGTCCGATAGGGGTAGCCAATTTATTTCCAGGTACTGGAAAGCCTTTTGTACAGAAATGGGTATTTCTCTCTCGTTTTCTTCCGCTAACCATCCACCAGTCTAATGGAGCTGCTGAACGTGCCAACCAGTCTCTGGAGCAGTACCTCCGTTGTTTTGTGTCTCACCATCAGGACAATTGGTCTGACCTGCTTCCTTGGGCTGAATTTGCTCGGAATAACGCCACTCATGATTCTTCCGGCAAAAGCCCTTTTTACGTAGTCTATGGCCAGCATCCCGTTGTTCTCCCGGCTGCATTCTCCTCACAGGGCATGCCAGTTCTGGATGAGCATTTGGCTGGTTTGTGTAATACTTGGGAGCAGGTTCAGCGTTCTTTGGTTGACTCTGCTGCTCGCCAGAAGGCTCAGGCTGACAAGCATCGCAGAGCGGCTCCTTCCTATGTTGTGGGGGACAGAGTTTTGCTTTCCACGCGGAATATTCGCCTCCGGGTGCCTTCTATGAAATTGGCTCCCCGCTTCATTGGTCCTTATCGTATTATACATAAGGTTAATCCCGTTTCTTATGCCTTGGGTCTGCCTAAGAATCTGTGCATACCTAATGTTTTTCACACCTCGTTGTTGAAGCCTTACGTGCGCAACCGCTATACCCGGCATGCTCCTCCTCCCCCTCCTGTCTCTGTGGAGGGTCATGAGGAATTCGAAGTGTCTGCTGTTCTTGACTCTCGTTTCCTTAGGGGTCGGCTTCAGTACTTGGTACATTGGAAGGGTTATGGGCCTGAGGAGCGCAGTTGGATTTCTGCTGATGCTGTTCATGCTCCCCGCCTTGTGCGTTCTTTCCATTCACGTTTTCCTGCCCGACCTAGTCCTGCCCGCCCGGAGGGCGTGTCCTCAGGGGGGGGGTACTGTAGCGTTACTCACCTTTCCCAGGGGCCGGCCGCGGTCCTCTCTTCAAGCCGCGCGCGGTCCTGCGGCTGCACGAGCCGCGCGTGGCTCATCCGACGCTTCAGACAGGAAGGCGTGAAGCACCACCGGGACAGATCCGACTACCCAACAAAACAAGCTTCAACCACCTCAAGCCACGAACCCGGCACTCAGCCAGAGACTTGACTTTGTTGTTCCAGGTATCAGGGACACCCAGGGTCTGCACCTGGCGCCCAGAAGGGATCGGATGAGCACAAGCAGTAAACAGCAGCCTGCCAAGCATGTCCCACTATAGCCGATACTCCACACCAAGCCTTTGATCACATGAACTGCTCTCTGCACATTAACTAATCGTAAAGTAGAAAGCGTTTAAACATGTCATTATTTCACCTCCTAAAGAGTTTATTGTTGTAGTTCCTTACATGCCTTTACCTTAACCATTCATGTATTATGTTATTCACTAGTCTCATCTCATGGGGCGACTCACACTTGATTTATAACTAGTGGTGGAGCTGCTGATATAAATACACAGTTGATAACGTGCAAGCAGTGGCGTCGCTTGGGGGGGGCAGAGGGGGCCGTGGCCCCCCCTACATCATGTTGTGCCCCCCCTTGGGCCCCCCCAAATGCCAGCAATCTGCTGGCCATGTGTTTAGATTATATTCCCTCAGGCTGTAACAGTGTGTGACAGCCCAAGGGAATGCAGGACAGGGCAGCTCAGCTGGAGGCTGGGGGCTGTCTGTGGCCGGAGAGAGAGCACTGACAGGCTCGCCGGCAGAGGCCCCACCCCCAAACAAAGCCCCACCTCCCGTACATAAGCCCCGCCCCCGCCGTTAAGCAGCAGCCCATGCTGCTGCTGCAAAGGCAAGAAGATGGCTGACCCCCAGCAACAGGTAGGCTTGGTGTGTGTGTGTATGTGTGTCTGGATTCGGCAGTCTGTGTGTGTGTGTGTGTGTTTGTATGGACTCAGCAGTCTGTGTGTGTGTGTCTGGACTCAGCAGTCTGTCTGTGTGTGTGTGTGTGTCTGGACTCAGCAGTCTGTGTGTGTCTGGACTCAGCAGTCTGTGTGTGTGTGTGTGTGTGTGTGTGTCTGGACTCAGCAGTCTCTGTGTGTGTGTGTGGACTCAGCAGTCTGTGTGTGTGTGTGTCTGGACTCAGCAGTCTGTGTGTGTGTGTGTGTGTGTGTCTGGACTCAGCAGTCTGTGTGTGTGTATGGACTCAGCAGTCTGTATGTGTGTGTGTGTATGGACTCAGCAGTCTGTGTGTATGTGTGTGTGTGTATGGACTCAGCAGTCTGTATGTGTGTGTGTGTGTGTAATGACTCAGCAGTCTGTGTGTATGTGTGTGTGTGTCTGGAGTCAGCAGTCTGTGTGTATGTGTGTGTGTGTGTATGGACTCAGCAGTCTGTGTGTGTGTGTGTCTGGACTCAGCAGTCTGTGTGCGTGTCTGGACTCAGCAGTCTGTGTGTGTGTGTGTGTGTGTGTGTCTGTACTCAGCAGTCTGTGTGTGTGTCTGGACTCAGCAGTCTGTGTGTGTGTGTGTGTGTGTGTGTGTGTGTGGAATCAGCAGTCTGTGTGTGTGTGTGTGTGTCTGGACTCAGCAGTCTGTGTCTGTGTGTGTGTGTGTGTGTGTGTCTGGACTCAGCAGTCTGTGTGTGTGTGTGGACTCAGCAGTGTGTGTGTGTCTGGACTCAGCAGTCTGTGTGTGTGTGTGTGGGTCTGGACTCAGCAGTCTGTGTGTGTGTGTGGACTCAGCAGTCTGTGTGTGTGTGTGGACTCAGCAGTCTGTGTGTGTGTGTGTCTGGACTCAGCAGTCTGTGTGTGTGTATGGACTCAGCAGTCTGTGTGTATGTGTGT